>NC_142243.1:33562102-33676960 GCF_052056855.1 Sturnus vulgaris | reverse complement strand
TCTGCTTTTTTGAGGTTTCTCAGTACAGAAAGCACAGATTGACTTCCTGCTGATTCTCTGAACATGTAGCCAAAGAAGTTTATACCAAGTACTGACCTGATCGTTTTTCCCTATTTTCCTTACTAAAGTCCCTCTGGAACTGTAGTATGTTGATGAATAATGGACACAGAAGGAGCCAGAGACATACTTTGGGTACATGATTCCCCCATTAATCTAAGAGAAGAGGCGAAATATAAAAACTAGAAGAACTTTGATTTTGGAGAGTGTTCATTAGAATTAAATCTGTATTCTGAAATAAATCGCTGTAGTTCATTTATCCTTCCCAGTTTTCTTATCATTCTTTATGAATAAAAGCCCAGATCACTGCCTGAGTTACATTTGGGAACAAAAGAAGGAATGCTTCCTAATTACCTATTTTAAGACCAGAGCACAGAAAGATTGCAGAATAATCTCTTAAAAACCTTATTTTCTATGTTTATGTCAAGGAAGTGCTCTTCTTTCTTCATCTACATTTCTGTGTACTTAAAAAGTTAATTTGAAACTGTAATGTTATCTCCCTGTGAAGGTACATTTATTTTTTTTCTTTTAATTTAAGAGCTTTTAAAAGCATACTTTAAAAAATTATTCTAGCCACTGTTTTATCTTTTGCTAACATTTCAGAATGATCTTGGGCATTTTATAGATAGCTATAAACCCAGTAGAAAGCAAGCCAAATTACTTTTTTTATTCCATGTCCTTGCTTCCTCATTATTTTTTTGAGTGAGGAGGAAAAACCAGTCTGAATCTATTGAACCAATTATATGCATGCCAAAATATTCTAGAGAATACTTGAAAATGGGAGGGTTTGGACTATTCTTTGACTTCTCTCTTCAATATTAACCATAATTGCATCTCTTCAGTGCATATGACTCAGTCAAATGCGATCTGATTTTTCGAAGTCAAAAGTTTTGAAAATATGAAATCGATGTGATTTAAGATGAGAAAGTTGTTTGCCCTTAAGGATGGCTGCTTCTGTCCTTCCATTGTACGAGTAATGTAGCTTCTCTATTTCATTTTTGGATTTTCCTTTCAACAGTATTACCAGACAGGATGCAATTTCTGTCCTTCATCCTTGTCTCTCCAGCCTGTAAATCCTAGTTATATCTTTCCTTGATTATTACATGCACCTCCACTCTAGAGTTTATATCTGCAATTTTACTGAGTTTATTTACAATGGTTGAATTGCAAGTAAAATCTTTCTACCTTATTTTGGTTGTTTTGTTCTCTTATATGCTCTTTCTGTTGAGGAAGAGTGGAAGCCAAACTAACATAGCAGGTAAATAGAGTGGACTGAAATACAGTTTGGAAAGTTGTGTTTGTTTGTCATCTATCTGCCTTTAGGCAAGACTGGCAGGTCCCTTTTTTCTCCAAGTTCATCAGTGAACTCTGTGTTGCCACTGTTACAGGAAGCCACCACCACCTTCGAAATATTTGTGAGATGGCTTAGCAGTCTGTCTGCCCAACATGGGAGTTCTGGGTAAACTGTTATTTGATACGGGTAAACTGTTATTTAATATGGGTCGTGTATTTGATACCCTGTTTGGTGCAGAACCTGTAACTTGATGTGACTTGTAGCACCCACTTAGCACAGTCAGGACTGTGGAGGGTTTTACCTTAGCCTGGAGGGACTGCTCAGTTTCTGGGCTTCGCTTGTGTCAAGGACCTGTTTAGAAAGGAGAAGAACAAGTTCCCAATCCCTTGTTCCTCTTCTTCTGCAGAAAGTAAAAGGGAATAAATGGTGTTTGTTCAAACAGAACAAAAATGTGTATGGCAAACAGAGTGTCTAAAAGGGCTCATAGAATGAGTGTGCAGTGAGGAATCATGGAGGCAAAGCATCTTTGTGTAGCAAGAAAGGGCTGCATGGCTTTGTGAGAGCAGAAGATGCAAGCTAGCTGCAAGACTCCTAAGTGAGCTAATGTGCAATGGACTAAGAGAGCACCATGATTGTGAAGGTGGTCATTAGTTGCAGGTAACAGAAAATATTTCTGACATCCTAGCAGACAGGCTTACAGTTTGTGCTTGAGGGAGATCTAAATACAGCCCCTCTGTCTTAACTCTTCTTATTACTGTGTCTGGAGTTCCTAAGAGTGAGCACTGTGGCTGTGCTACTGTGTGGCAAGCCCCTCTTTGCCTCGAAGTTTGGAGGAGGGGTGCAGAGGAGGTTTTAATGGCTGTCAGATGTTACCCCTTCTGGCACACTGCAGGCAGCAGTACTTGCAGCTACACAGAACAGCCTTTGCAAAACAGGCCAACACTTACTAGTCAACTGGCACACAAGAACTGTTTGGTTTCTGAATGGAAAAGCAAAGCTTAAACATGTGTCTGTGCTGGCAGCATGAATTACTTTCCTGCCTAAGTATCCAGAATTCCTTTATTTCTTCTTTACATTTCCAGCAGAGCTCTCAACTGGGAATTTAGACATCAGAGCTTTGTCCAAGTTTTAGTCAAGTCAGTTTGACATGTTCCTCTTTCCTTGGCTGCTAGTGGTTATAAGTCAATACTTGGAGTGTTCATTCTTGTCCCACCCACGGTCATTCCATTCATATGTGGGCAGTTTTGGAGATTTCACTCAGTTTTCTTCCAGTCCCATGTCCTGAAAATCCCTTAGCCCCTTCAGTACCAGGTGACAATGGTAAAAAATGAGAGGTGAAACCATTTTAAAAGTAACTGTACTATGTTTTAACAATAAATCATAGTAGTTACTGTGCTTGTGTCAGTTAATATCACTTGACAGATAAATGCCATGTAGTCCTCCCAGCATCAGTCTGGGTTATTTATATACTGTTATGTAGAAAATCCTGAAAAGCTGTCTGAAAAGTTTTGCATCTTTTAATAAGGCTCCTAGCCAAGTGAAATTTAAAAGACATATGGAGAATACATAGCAAGATTGCACTAACCTCATTGTGACTGGTAAAACATGTCTTTTTTTCTTGTTTTCCTGGTTTATTCACCGAAGAGAACAGAAAAATATTATAAAAATTTTGTTGAGTAGTATCATGGTAGTGAATTACAAAAGAAAAAAATCTTTGCTATAAATGTAAAAAAATGAGTGGGTTGCACTTATATTCATGAATGTAATTGGCACAAGTTACTAATCTTCTTGAAGTGTATTCATTTTATAAAGCTAAGGTAGCTTTCTTCTGTGACCTATGCAGCATCACTCATACAAGCTGTTTCCTATTTACAAATCAGTATTTTTATTGCCTCAGTGACCTTAGAAAAGCAAGAACAATTTCTGATCATTTCCTGATACAAATTGACAGTAGCAAGTCCTACAATAGCATATGCTAATTTTTTTTCTTATTTGTATCAACATGGGGTTTGTATTTGGACAGCCATTTTGAAATGTTTCACTGTATATCAAAATAATAAGTCCTAATGGATTGCTTCCTGCTTGACTAGGCAAAAGTCTTTCTTTCCTTTTTTTTTTAATTGTGTGCCCAAGCAAGTTTAAAAGAAACAGTAGAGCAAAATAAAGTAGATTTGCTGTTAATGGCCTTGCTTGATAAGGTATTTATATTCTGTGTATGGTTTTATTATATATTAAATTCTGACAATAAGGTAGCTTTTCCTCTCTGAGGTCAGTAGTGTTCAGATTAATCAGGTTGACATTTCATGCCGGTGGGTCATGAACTGTTGATAATAGCATTAAATGGTGATTCACTTGCTGCAGGGAGCACAGCTCATTATCCAGTCACTATATTAAATCATTGCCACAAACAGCTAAGAGTCCTGTGTGTGTGCCTGCACACATCTGCACACGCACACACGGAAATCAGGGTGGAGATCTCTGTCCTGTAGCTATCCATTTCTCTGTTTATAGCAATTGTTACAGCTGCTTCCAGCATACAAGGATGATGGACATCTCCCCATTTGGGAGACTGGAATACTTTTCTCTGAAGAATCTGTTTATGTACAAAACAGGACTGTGCAGTTTATTTTCTTGCTTCTGTCCAAAAATGGGGGATAATTTTTTTAGCCAGTTCCATGTAAGACAAAAGTGAAGAAAAATACATGCGCATCGTTTCTACAGTGTTAGTGTTGGAAAAAAAGCAAGATGGAAAATTAAAACAATGGAAATTCAAATTGCTTGTATTCATTGAGTATGAATTTTTATTTAATGCTGTGTTTCAGGAGCTTCTATATTAGTTTCAGATGTGCTACTTCCTGTTAGAAACATTCATACTTTAAAAAAAATTAGATACTGTCCTAGTTCAAGAAAAAGTCTATCATAATGGAAAATTTTAAAATAGAACACTGTCTAAATTGCCTAACAGTGGATTAACTAAGTTGAATGAGGGAAAATTCCACCCTAATGCTTAAAAGATTTTGCAGGTAAATGCAAATCTTGCTTACTTTTAAGTTGCATTTTTCTTAAATTGAATTTGAGTTAAGAGTATTGCAAGGTATGTGTCCAGCAAATAATGAGAAATGTTGGGGTATTTTTCTCCTACCTGGAGCAGAGAACTACGGAGTTTTCTCTCTCCCTGTCCTCTGCTTCCTCCAACTGAGGCAGTGTAATTTGTTTTAGTGCAAAAACAACAGACTATTGTTCAAAGACAACGCTTAGAGGCACTTCACCTTAAGGTATACGCAGGCTGCCTTCAAGTATGAGCTTCTCAAGGTCTTCGTAATTGACACTAGAAAAGTGTTTTATTGTAATATATGATATATTTCTAGTAGAAGACATTGTGTTTAATCAGCGTATAAATATTAATTACCATGGGAACCGTGTTAGCCTCAGTATTAACTTTAAAACACAGGAGTTGTGGGATTTCCATATATACGTACGTTTTCATAATATAAATGGTAATAATAACATAATTTTAATTTATATAAATGGTTACAGAGCAGGAAAACATTTTGTGAAGAAATTATCATGCTATATATATTTTAAGGGAAGCTGTAAAAAGGTATCTTGAAGGAAAACATTTAAAATTCCTCAAACTGCCTTCTTCTTTTTTTTTTTTTTTAAGGGTAAATTGCTGCTAAAACTGCCAAGAGAACCGGGATAACATGAAAAAGCTGTAGGCCGCTAGAGGTCACTATTTGGTAATCAACTTTTAATGAACCAGAACTGTCGAGAAGGCCAATAAATTACACTGTGGATTTTTCTAATTATGAATTCCTATTTAATCATTCAATGACAAGTTAACTGTGGCAGCGGTTCTATGTACTTTGCATACACAGTTATGTTAATGTACTATTATATTTCTTAGGATGGAGGTCCTCCATCATTAGAGCAGTTCATTACCAAAGAGTCTCTTATCTAATCATAATTACTGATTATGAGAAATAATTAACTTTGTTACCCTCTTGATTCTGTTCGTTGGCAAAATGCAGTCTTTCTCTTTTCTTGTTTTTTAAGTGGAAGGCCAGACCAAGTACTGACTTTCAATACCTTTACATTACAGAAAAAAGGTTAAATTGGTTTTGTGCAAAACTGTCTGGGTTGCAGCGTTGGAATACTTACAGGTAGTACAGAAAAAAGAGATACACAAATATTATAGTGGTTCTCCTTAAGTTGTCATTCAGAACAGTTAAATATGAAAATGTGCTTTGTTTCATGAAAGTACAGCATTTGGAGCAAGTAAACATTTGTAAATTTAAACCATATGATTGGATATTGGCTCATCCTGAAACAATAAAAGTAATAATAAAAATAGTATCTCTTCTTAAAAATATTTCCATATTAAACTAAGAATCAGTTCATACATAAAGAAAAATGACTTTTAATTAAATTACAAGGGTTTGAACTCATTGTATAAGTGGCATGACATACGTTTGAGAACACTGCAAAGTACATTGCATTTTAGGCTGGAGGGCAATGCTAAATCAAGTTCTCTGAAAGAGATGTTCTATCTGTTTTGCAAGGAGATAATAATAGAATTATGTGTAGAAGAAATAGAACTGGCAAAGGCCTTGAAACAAAAGGGATTCTTTAAATGGAATCTTTCCAATTTAGGCTGTTTTTCTAGCCGTTTTGTAATCTTGCGTTTTTGTACTGCTTTGCCTTTCAGTGCCTTAATGCTTTGAGAATTAACTTTGACTATGCGGAAATTAAGCAGCGGAAAGTGATTTGTTACTTCGTAGGTAATAGTTAATCATGCTTTAAAATAAGCATGTATTTTAAAGGAGAAGCTTAAAGATAAGACTGTGTGGGCTGTTGACTGTGTCCAGAAGCAAAATTCAATGCCAAAGTGCTCAAAGAAAACATAGACATATCTGAAGCAATGCACTCTGATGATTGTTCAGGTTGTCAGAAAAAAATCTTGGTCTCATACTACCAATGACACTTGAAGGAAGAGAGTTCAAAAGTTCATTCAAAAGTTCATTCAATGCAGTCTTCATTCCAATTATTTATGCATTTCTTTCCAATTTCATTTGGTAAACCTCTGTCAGTTGTCTTCTCATACACTGTACCCAAAACAGGTAAAATTAAAACTTTCAGCTGAGCAACTTCCCAGGAGAAAATACTGGAGAGTGATTTTTTTTAAAAATACCTGTCTTCTTACCTGACACTTCTTTCTGGCTATACATTTCTATTTTATTTTCAGATTTTGTTAGATTCCTTCTATTAAGTACTAGGTATTTTTTTAATGTTGTGAATGTAAATATGCCCCTATTGATTGGGATTAGCATGTGGCATTGCTGCATCTTCAGCTCTTTAAGATAAACGAGAAATGCTTAGGAACATTTTAATGCTTTTTGTTTCATTTTTCTGTGTTTATTGTCTTTATTTTCTTATATGACATTAAAGGACTCATGAATGCATCAATAGAAATTTATCTGTTTCTGCAGCTGGCTTTTTAAGAAGCAGACCTTTTATTAAAAAGAACACTAGAACCCATACCTGTTGAGTTTAAATGCATATTTCAGTGTGACTATATTTTTCTCTTTTAGCAATGTGCTTAATGCCTTCATTATTCAGAAAAAAACATGCCATGTTTTGTTGGGTTTAGGGCCTATAGAAAGGTAATATGATAAAATCATAAAGTACTAAAGTGTTTCAAGTATTTTCTTGTAAAAGGGGATTGGTATCTTGTTAGAGTTGTACTAATACTGGAGAAATAGGTAAACAATAATATTAAATATCCCTGGTTTATTTTTTTTTGAAAGTTCTTGTTTTGCTGTTATAGTGAAGGGGTTTCTTCCGCTTTTATGTATCTACTCCACAGCACTATGTAAATATAGTTTTGCTGTGGAGTTAAGGTAGAATGTGCAAGTATTTTATACTTTCCAGAGACATTCAAGTCCAAGTAGCAAAATCTGCAAACATGGTGACTTATAGCTGACTGCTTATTGTGATTTAAAGAGCTCAGCAAGACTGGTCACTCATCTGGTTTTGCTGGTCATGCATCTGCATGTATGTTGTTCAGTCAAAATAGATGAGATGAAAAGCTGTGATGACAAGGTGGACTGTTGGATCTGTTTGTGGCTTTTGGTTATTCCACGCAAACATAAAGCTTCTGGAGGCTTGATGTTCATTTTGGTATTGTCTGTGATCTTCAGTTACAACAACTAACTATAAGAATATAAGAACAGCTTCTCTGGGATTTTGCCTTCTCTTTTTCAAAGAGAACATCATAAATATCTATCCCTTTGAGTTTTTTCTTCTGTAGTCACAGAACAGTCTATTTTCTGTTTACTGATCCTCTGCATAGAGTAGAAGCTTTTCAAGAAAGTGAGGCTATGATGATACTGGAAATACAACTCTTCCCTCTTTCTAACACCAGACTAAAATTATTCTTGATTTTGCGCTATGTGATTTGGATAAAGTTTTATTTCTAGGACTTGAAGCTTCATTGGTCAAGATGAGAATTTTAGTTGTGTGGAGGATTAACGGTGGCCCACATAGTGGAGGAAATTGCACCAGAATTTCAAGCAGTAATGCTGGGCAAGATTTGTTTTCTTTGAAGAAGGACTATTTTCTTTGTTTCTTTTGTTTTCGATATTTCACATGTATTTGATGGTGTGCTTGCTCAGAACCCAGCAACAGTTAATCAGACAGCTTAGTGTCATGTGCTTTACATTTGGACTGTCTGAAATCTGCTTTGAAATTTTGGGATCTTGCATATGTGGAATGTATTGCTTCTGTTCATCACTGTCCACCCTTCTTGCTAATGTTCAGATCAAAAATTAAGTACTTGTTTTGAACTGTGCTGAGCTCTGTGCATGTAGTTTTGCTGTCCACAATGCAGCTGTTGTTGTTAAGTTTTCATATTTCCGTATAGGTCTGGAGGTGAGATTTAGACCATATATGTAAATATTAAGGATATGTAAAAGAGTAGCTAAATCTAGTACTCCAGCAACACCAAAAGGGTATTTCTGTTGTCTATGATTTTGTGTTGGAGTATGGATCAAAGGTGGAGAATGGGAAAGATGACTGTCATGAACTGCTGTTTTTTAATGTTTTTAATACAATATTTTAGGTATTAAAAATAAATAAGTTAACTAATCATACTATATTTCCTTTCTTATTGCTCTGCTGTTAACCTTTATACTTGCTAACTTTTCAGGTGCTCTGATATTTCTCCTTGACATTACAGTGACTACAACTAGATGTAATGCTTTTTAAAAAATGCTGCAGACGAAACAATTTCATCAGGCCTTTCAGCTTGTATTTCTGTTGAAAAAGTTGAAGTATCTTATGTGTGCATTTGCCTTTTGCAACTTATTTTCTTTGGCTTATCCCTTGGAGGGATCAGTTGCTACTTAGTACCATCTTGTAAAATTTCCCTCTTATATTAAAGTGCCTCAACAACAGCTTCTAGTCAGTTTTTGCATGATTTATTGAGAGGGCATATTCTTTTCTGTGTTTTGGCATCATTCTATAATACATCCAAATCAAACTGAAGATCTTTATTCCACCATCCATGGCCAAGTTCGAGTACGAATCCCTAAACAAATCTACTCAGGCCTTCTTTTGAAAACATAAAGTTTCTCATGACCATTTTTCCTATTTTGTTGAATCAGTTGTTTATTCTTCCTCCTCTGCTACTTCCTACCTTCCATTTCTGATTATGTTTACATAATTTTTTCTGTTCCCAAAAGGAATATCGTCTTTTACTGTAACAGGAGTATGTACCTATTGTTTATATTCATGTATCCTTACGATTAATGTAAATCCCTAAATATGTTTTCCTTGAGGCCTCCAAGGATCCTGGCATATACAGCAAGACTTCTCAGATTGGCACATGGGACTGGAAAGTTTGGAACTGGCTTTGTCTTCGGACAGTACCTAGCAAAATTGGGACTCAACTGTGGCAGCAAGTGAAATGCTAAAGAAAGGCTCTTAGAGCAGTCTCTGCCTGCATACCTTCATATTATTTTGGGAGGCAAAATCTGTTTAATTATGCCTTCTCATGCTGGGCTGCCTAGAACAGGTAGCATATTGCTCACCTCTCTTGTATCTTTCTTTCAGTGTCTACCACTGCTAGGAAAATAGCTGCATGGAGCATTAATGCTGATGCACACAGTCTGATCCACTCGTCTTCATTCTTGCCAGTGCTTGTGGGAGAGGGGGAGGAGGAGGAGGAGGAGGAGGAGGGAATTATTATTCTGCTGCTGACACAGGGAGAATGAGAGTGGCTTGATGCAACAGAAGATTATGTTCCCTGAGGATAAACAAACAGAAGGAGATAAATTAGGAGAGAGGATAATCCTGTTAATATGTGCATTCCTTAATTCTGATCCAGTTTTTCAAAACATATGATTTCACAGAGGTTAGATATTTAATTAATATCTGTAAACCATCTCTTCAAGTTTACCTTTTAGATTGTGGAGTAGTGTTTTGAGTTGGCACTTCAGATGCACAGATTTGCTTATAAACAGGAATTGTAAGTAGTAATATGAATATCACATGAGGGAAAAATAATAATGTGCACATCACCATCCCTTCCTTAATTTAAAAAAAAAAACTTTAGTTCTCTGGACTTCTTCACGATACTGTTTGTTAGGAAGTCGGGGCAGCTTATTCCTTGCAATCTTCTTGTTGCTTTTTCAGCAGAAGCAGGGCCATTGTGATATTTATCTGAATTCAAACAAGGCTAATTAAAAGAGCTGCTGACAGTTGTTGTGATCTGACTTTGACTGGAGCTTGATGGTCATTATGGGTAAATAATGAACTAGGTCTGCAAATGTAGCAGCTGCCAACTTGGGATAGAAGAACAGCTATTGCGTCCAATTTAAGGATCTATCGACCGCTTCCCTTTTCCCTGCAGATCTTCTTCCTAGCAGAAAACTAATGTTTTATACTGCTTTGTTTTGTGGTTTCAGCTATTTCTGATATAGTCTATAATTTCCTCTTAAATATTTAACCTACTCCATTATTAGCTTTCAGAGTTAACAACTTTTCCATTGGGCTTTCTTTGCATTTTTATTTTGTTTTGCTTTGTGGGTGGGTTTTTGCAGTTTGTTTTTATGTACAATGTAACTGCTTAAATAATGGCTATCTTGTGTATTTAATTTGCCTGTTGCTGCAGAATAAAAATCCACTAGGTCTTTTTCTCTGTACAGCCATAATCTCACAAATTGTAGAATTCGATTATGCTGTAAAAGAGATGTTTCTACTTCCTTAAGCATGCTTTTGTCTGGATTAATATTTGAGTGCTTGTTGTATAAATCTTGAAATCACTGACTTGAACCTCCATTTCCATTTTTGCTCAAAAATCACTAGCTTATGAGGTACGGTGATGCAAAGCTGCGTTTGTCAGAAGAGAGAAACAGCAGTGACTTTCATTAAGGGACACTTCCAAGTACGTTGTCACTTCATCATGAGCTTTGCCGTGTCCCATTAGCAAGTAGGAATGGTACCTTAAAGGGAAAATGGCAAATTTTAATAATAGATTAATTCAACTTTCTTCTAGAATCCCTGGCACTGTAAATGTAGTACAAACTACAGAATCTCATATACAGAAGAACTGAGTGCATCTACCCAGCGTTTGCTCAGCTGCCATTAGAAAAGGCAGCGGGCATTATGTAAAATGTACGGAGGCACTTGTGCATTAGTGCATAATGCGGCAGAACTAGGGATCTTGCTGGGAAGAAATGATCCCAAGCGTGCCCCTAAAAGACAAGTCTGGCTTTGAGATATAATGATGAAAAATTGCCCATTTATTTGTGTCTTTGCGTTTCAGCAAAAACGAAACTTGGACTCGTTGACTGTGGTGCTGCCGCAGGGTTTTGTGCAGGTTTGTGTGCGTCCGCGGGCACGGGCGTTTCTGTGCCTGCTTGGAAAGGCCAGCGATACGTTAACAAGGGGTTATGTTATGCTGGTTTATGTTAAACCAGATCACCCCCTAACATGTGCAGAGCCATTCATCTGTGTCACCAAAACCCAAGAGAACATCTGACATGGACTTCGAAACAGAAACAGTGATCACTTACAAATCAAACATGGCACGCTCTAAACCGATTGTGCACGGCAATCTTTTCGAGAAAGGACAACTAATTGAACATGATAAAGTGTAAAGTTAATTAACACCCTTAAATTTGTTGATTACTTTCACGGGATTATATTGTTCGTTGAGGAGCAGCTTTCTGTCCCAGCTGTCGCCTTTTTAGCGAATGTCGCTGGTAAACAATAGAGACACCATAACAAGTCGTAAATGGTCCCTGTGACAGCAGCCCCTTGTGAGGCTGCATCTGTAGAAAATGATTAGAACAATTGCATTTTAAAGACGGCTCACATTGCAGCCCGGTCCCATCGGCCCTCTTCTTTATCTCTGCTGATGGCAGACTGGTTACAACATTTAAGTTCTTTTGAGCAAATTAAGTGATTTACTGTGTTTTAGTTATACGGCTGCAGAATAGCTTCATAGGTCTGGCTTTGATGCTGATTTTTATAATAGGGAGAAACACAAGCCCTTGGAGTGGTGGTGTGCTGTGGGGTTTTTTCTGAGTCTGTTCCATTTACTTGTTTCCTGGAAATAGATTGATGATGGCAGACATTGTCTAAGAAGCAAGTAGAAAAATTGATACCCTATTTGTATTTTATAGAATAACTAGTCTCTTCACGGTTATTTTAAATTTATAGTATGGTTTTAAATATTCTTCTATTTCCAGTAGGGATTTATAGCTGATTTTGCCTGTACATGCCTTTTAATTGGTTTTAGATTTATACATGTAGCAAAACAATAGTAACCTTTTCAGTTAATCTTTCCTTGTGTATCTTGGTTTAACTTTTCGTGAGTTGCAAAGACAAAGTATTTGGTGTGAGCTGGCAGGTACTTAAAAAAATCTACTTAGTCCTTAGAAATATACGCTCACACAAGGTATACAGATGCAGCCTCTCAAGCTCAGCCTATCTGAAGGAGAGCAAACATGACAAGAACCTGCTTGTTTGAGGCAGCTACAGTCACTTAAACTGCATTAAAAAAAAATCAGAATAAAAGGCCACTGTTCCCTTGTACTTCCCAAAGTGGAACAGGCAATACCTCAACTCCTGTGCTTGAAGCTGCAACATTGTAAAACAATACAGAGGATTAAAACTCTAGCGATGTTCTTCTTGGTTTCGTTTCTTTTTTTTTTTTAAATCAAGTTTAGATCATAAAATTAGTTGTTAAAATTGCAGCTAAATGTTGGGTAGAAAAGTAGCAGTATAGATTATGTTTCGCTGAAGCTTCTTGGTATTATAGCCTTCATCTCTTACTTGTCCTTCGAAGACTCTGAAACAGCTCAGATCATATAATTTCAGTCTCAGCTTTGTCAGCAATGAGTTTTTTTATCTGCAGGTGCAGCGTAACAGTGGTTTAAATATGTTGGCACAGAGATATGCTTGGGTGCATTGTCTTTCCAGCAGTGTTGCTGCTTTCAGCATTGCCACTGTGATGGTGCTTAATGCATAGCCTTACAATATCACTTCTTTTTAACTCATCTGTTCTCTGTTCTCATAACACCTTTACATTAACATCTCTTTTCTAGCAAATTATGTTTTTAATAATAAGCAAACTGATAGAAACTTAGCTGTTTTGATGATGTAGCTGTAGAGCTAAGACCCTTCTGGGCTTTTTCTGGAACTGGAAACGTCAGTGGCAAATTTCAAGACTTTTTGTAGCAACACAAAATACTGTTTAAGTAAGCACAGGAAAGTGAATATGGAAGGTCAGCATGTCTGTCGAATGAGGCTGCTTGGCCTGGATGCTAAAACTTGACCTCATCTTCAGATTGTTCCAGGGTAGCTGCAACCATTTGCTGTTCTCATGTGAGGGCTCATAAGTCTCCATTCCTATTTTTGTCTAAAATATTGAACTTAAGAACCTTCCTGTAGCAGGTTCATTGAGCAATCCATTGGCAATCAAATGAGAAGCACCTGAATTGAACTTGCCCCACAGGTAGCGTGGCCAGATGTGACAGGATGCTTTGAGGTGCAGTTCTTTATGTACTTCTTTTGATTAAAAAACTTAGTTTTGCAGCTCTTCATCCAAAAACTGCTAGTAAGCAAGTGGGAAACCCATCTCCAAGTGGATACGCCATACTGCAGTGCTACTCTACAACTTCTCACCGTATTTTTTCCCAGAGTCATTTTCTTGCATATCCCCTCAGCTAGCTAGATCTGTTATATTTTTCTGCAGTCCTGTTCCTGTCAATTTATATCTCTGGGATAAATTCTGGTGCTGTTGTAACCAACAGACTTGGAGTTGATCTGCTCTGTGGGATCTGCTGGTCTGATGACCTTGATGGATTCTGCACATAGGTGTGGGTTATCAGCCTAGAAAAACGAAGTGTAAGGCTGCAGCCATGGGCTCCAGCAGTCTTGCTTTGCAGCAGAGGAGGAAATCTTAACACATGCTAATCATAGATACAGTTTCTCTGAAAACTATTCCCCAAGGATGTGAAGAGACTTTTTGTATTTTAGAGAGAACAGATAGAGTTGAAAGGACTTTTGACTCTCACATGAGTGGTACATAAAACATTATCTTAGGTGGTAAGACTTCTTTTAAAAAATCTAAATATGAAAAATAATAGCATATTTAAATTGCATTAGCTGTTCTGCATCTCCATTGCTTTCTTAAGTGTTAAAAACTGATAATACTTAACTGGTTTGTGTTGTTGGTATGGAAGCGGTGATTGTGAAAGAAGGCTGTGCATTCTTGTATAATGTTTTTTTTAATTTCTGTTTTTAGCTGAAGTTACAGTTCTTGTACTCCTAGACTCCATGCCAATTTCTTTTTAATTGCCAGTCTTAAAAATTTGCTATGTTGCTCGTTTGATTCTGATAAAATAGCAGAGAGTTGGCAAGGACCCTAGATGATAAAATCTACCATGAAGTAAATAGGTTTTTGTTTTTAAAACAAGAATTTTCCAAGCCTGCTGCATTACACAACAAATTGGTCTCTTTTTTTTCTACTTAACTAATTTATTTTTGCTTCTTGAAATGTGTTTGAACAAGTGAGAGAGTGCAGCTGTCAGAAGATTAACCAGCTGAAAACTATTGTCAGCATTAATTTTGCTCTAATAAATGAATCTCTGAAGCTATTTAGCAGTCTGTAATCTAGATACAAGGCTATTGACCTATGATGGATAGTACTGGATTTTGTTTGTAAGCTTTGACTTAAATTGTCTACTTAATTTGCTGCAGGTCAGATCACAGGATTAGTGGTAAAGGCCATTATGTGGTTTGAATAAAAACAGCTAGAGGAATGGAATGAAAATCATTGCGTTTATTAATGTAGCAATCTTTGCGGTCATGTACATAGTGAACTGGTAGCCAAAAAGACAACAATGACCTGTTTGTTCTAGCTAGTTTGGGCTTTGCTCTTAGCCCAGTTCCTGTGAGCTGCCTGGAGAGGAGTTGATCAAGTGAGATCAAGGATTGGCTGAAAATTGGGTCTCTCTCAACCTGGGTGGGAAGATCTTCACCACTGTATATATTTCAGTACCTCCACAGTGTTTTGTGTACAGACTGATTGTTTTGTTAAAGCTGTGGGTCTGAATTCTTCTGGATCCTCCAGTTCTGGATTTAACAGCACAAGAAAGACACAGATTTACTGGAGTGAGTCCAGCTAAGGGCCATGAAGATGGCAAAGGGTCTGGAGCATCTTTCATATAAAGAGAGACTGAGAAAGCTGAGACTGTATAGCGTGAAGGGAAGGCACAGGGGAGATCTTAGCAGTGTGTATAAAGACCTGATGGGAGAAAATTAATTAAGGGAGCTACTCTCTACTCAGTAGTGCCCAGTGACAGGACAGGAGGCACAAATCAAAACTCATGAAATTCTGTCTGAAGCACAAGAAAACACTTTTTTTACTGTGAGGGCAAGCAAACAGTGGAAGAAGTTGCCTAAGAGTGGCTGTGGAGTCTCCATCCTTGGAGAGACTCAAAGGCTGACTGGACATGGTCCTGGGCAACATGCCTCACCTGGCCCTCCTTGAGCAGGGGGGTTGAGTGGTCTTGAGAAGTCACTTCCAAGAAATCCTGTGATTCTAGGTTCTAATGTAGGCTGAGCAGGTCATCACTGGGAGCATTTTTACTATTGCCTAGTTTTGCATAACTGGTAGGTATTTTACTTTTTTGAGACTTTGATATGTCAAATTTGTCTGAAATTCTTCAGTGACTTAAAAAGATGGTATAAGTTGAAAGGTAGGATGGGAAAAGTAAACAGTTGGGAGATATAGAAAGGGGTATTTGTAGACATAGCCACACAGAGCAGTTGCACATAACAAGAACATAAACTGAAATTTTTATTGAGAAGCAAAAAAAAAATTCAACAAATTCTTCACTGTGAAAAGCTGCGATGTAACTGTCCTTGATGTTATAAACAAACTCCAAAACTGACCATTTCCTTAGCCTGTAGTACAGCTTCAGAGCACCCTACCTAATTGAGCATGTATAATCTGAAAGTCAGTTGTTATCTGCAGCTGTACACCCTAACTGGCCAATGTTTGATGCATAGCACAGAAAATTCATTGTGGCTATGCTTCTTGCCAGAGTGAAAATTAGTGAGGAAGCTGATTTGTTCATCACTTTAGACCAAATTTTCCTAGCAGTTATACCCGTTAAATACTGGGGATGAGGAAATTAGGGATATAAGAGTAATTCATATTAGAATTAGGCTTCTTTTAAGGAGTAGAATATTTCATGGAGTGGAGGTAATAAATATCACATGAAAAAATTGCTGGTGTTGTGCTTTGGAATTGTATATTCAAAGAACTATGGTGTGTGTTTACTGAACTGTGCTAAAGACAGGACAGACTACAGGAATAAAATTGTGAATAGTGTGTTTGTGTGTATGTATATGTACGAATAATTTTTACATTTTCTTTACATAGTAATTGCTTCATTGTATATGCATTAACTTTATATGTGGAAAAATAACTTAAAGCTTCTCAGAGTAAAGAGAATTTTGCTTCAGATTAAGAGCAAACTGCAGAAATTTGGAAGACTTGGTTTAATATGCCTGTGTCTTTTAGCTGTTCAATCATGTGAAAATCAGGAAGCATTGATAAAAATTAGCCTAGGTTTGAAAAGGCTAATAAAAGCAGAGTTATCTTGGAGCAGTAGTTTGTTAATGGTTTTATGTGAAGAGTAGTTTGACAAAAAGAGAATTTTTATTTAGTAATTCAGATACTGTGAATTTTGTGGAGTGCAAAGTTGCAGGAAAAGTTGATTGTTTCTTTGTATAAACTATAAAAAGTGACTGCCAGTTTTATACAAGTATTACTACTATTTTGCTAGTGTGCCTGGAAGGTGGCTTTATCTCCATTAGATGTTTTAGAGTTTAAATTGCTGATCCTTTGATTACTGGGAGTGTAGGGTTACTTTTACAAAGAATTAGAGAGGTTCATCGTAAGTGAAGTATTAATTTTGCATCATCAGACCCTTACTGGTAAGAGAAACTGCCTAAATTTTGAGGCTTTTTAATAGTATTATTAAATCCAATGCTGTCTTGATTCAGGTGTTGGAGCTGCTCGAGCTGGGAACCTTACTTTCATGGTTGGTGGAGTGGAACAAGAATTTAATGCTGCCAAAGAGTTGCTGACATGCATGGGTTCTAATGTCATTTACTGTGGAGAGGTTGGAACCGGACAGGTAATGCTCTCTGAAGGGGTAATAGCTATCTCAGTCTTTCCTTTTCCTGGCTTTTTGTTTATTGATGCTTACCCTCTTACTCCAGATTTAAATACATGATAATATGTCTTCATATTTGTTTGTTTGCCTCTAATCTTGTGTTTGTAAATAACATCATGGCACTTCTGTCTGGTATGTTGCATAACTTAGCACCAAAATCTGATTGGTATTTCTCCACACTGGCTTGTTGAGATTATACTTCTTAGGGGAGAGACATTTTAATTTTGCTTCATCTGGATTTAGATTTACTGAAGGGATGTTCAGAAGGACAAAGAGCCCCTGCATGGCATGTATACTAACTGAGCAGTACTTAAAAAAGGTATTTTTTAATCTGTGCAGGAGCCATAGAGCAGCTTTCATTAACTTTGTGCTATCACAGATCTGTGTTTACTCTAGAAGAAAGCTGCCAGAACATACTTGATCATATTGTCCTGGGCCTAGTTGATTCCTGTATGTTGGTTCTATGAAAATGCATAAACTAATGGATGGCTTCCTGTTTTCAGGCTGCAAAGATCTGCAACAACATGCTCTTGGCCATCAGTATGATTGGAACTGCTGAGGCTATGAATCTTGGAATCAGGTTGGTTTGATTTTTGTGATGGATTGAACCTCTACAAAAACATTTTTTCCATGTTTACAGTTTTTATGTATTATGGTTGACTTTTGCTGAGACGATGATTAAAAGAAATAGGTAGACTTTTTGCCAGAAGTTGTCTTACAAAGCCATGAACAGGCTAAAGGAATTATTTAACTAAATGAGGTGTTTTCAGCATGGGAATATTCTCCTGTGTTGACTGCATAGGTTGTTACATTCTACATCTGAAGAGTTTATTTGTTCTGCTGTAGTGCAGCATACAATAATGTTTGTCTTTCATTATAAACATCCAGAGCTAATATAGAGGTAAGTTTTTGTTTGTATTCTAAGCTAATGTACAGTTTATTCAGAATATTATACTCCCATATGGCTCTCATTGGCTTTATTTCTTAAATTGTTCCAAGATACATTGTAAAGTGAAACTTCTACTACAGTGTGTATATCAAATTAAGATGAAAGCATAAAACAGAATACCTACCTTTCTTTGACTTAATGAGAGCGCTTTGTCCTAATTGCCAAAACTCCTAGTTTGTCAAAAAGCTACAGCATGCTCCACTACGCTCTTGCCAATTCTGAGACTACCATTTCTTTTCTAACATGTGGTACATCTAACTTATAAGTGACATCATAGTTGAGCAAAATTATTTTTATTTTCCAGTTGTGATTCCAGTTTGTTTTGCTGTGGTCCTTGTCATTTTGCTTTATTTTCCTATAGAGTGCATGCAAGTACCAGTTGAGTATCAATGTATTTGAACTTTTAATAAATTCTTGTAGCCAGATCAAAATAATTTGCAAATTTTTAGAGAGAGAAGACCTGTGCTTAAAGAGATTATCTCGCAGTTGTGTATCTTTTACGGGCTTTTCATTAATTATTTATCTGCACAGTTGCATCCTTAAAATTTGCCTGCTGAAACTACAGATACTGTAGGTACTTATCAGCTGGGCTCAACTGTGTTCTTGTGGATTTGATACACTATAAAAACAGCAAGAGGGCATCAAATGCTTAAATAAATAAAAAAGAACACCTACATATGCACACATACACAAGACAATGTAATGGATTCACATTTCCTCTTAATTACCATATCAAGATGCAGTTGTTTTATTGAATTGCCCTTGTCTCAGATGTTAGACTGTCTTGACCTATTAAGTTGTCATGTTGTAATTGAGATAAAAGAGGAATTTGCTTTGCATCAGTGCTAATTGGTTTATCAATATCCTGTACCATTTACATTTTAAAATTGAGAGTCTGTAATATACTGAAGCATGTCTGCATCAAGCCATAATAAAACCAGTAGCGCTATTTACAACTTTTGTAATCCAGTGTTATTCAGAAAGCTTGCATTGGGTTCTGCTTTAAGTCATGATTCACTTAATAAAGCATATGCAACTATTTTTTTGTTATAGTTTTATCTACATTTGTAGGAATAACTAAAATAAAATCAAGAGGTTTGGAAGAGGGGTATTCTGGGCATGTAAGCCCTGTGAAGAGCAAGTTGATGTCTGCAGTCACTGTAGCTTGAAGGTGTTTGGAATTTTTTTCCTTTTCCAGTTTAAATGTTGGTTGAATCTGTATTCATCATTTGTGAGCAAAAATCCAATGTGAAGGTAACAATATATAAGTCTCCCTACTCTGCAATTAAGGTTATCAAGAAGGAACTATATTTATTGTAGAAGAAACCTGCTGATTTTAAACCAAAGTATAGAAAGAGACGAATCTCATTTAGTCGAAAACTGCATGAAGTTTAAGACAGAGGTGATTATTTAAAGCTTTATGAAGTAATTTAAAACCCTTGCATTGATTTTCATTTAGTGTGATTTAAATCTTGAGACAATGACTTTTGCTTATAACTAGAATAAGCGCTTTCCACTTGGAGTGTGTAAAAATTTCTAATGTAGAAGTTTACAGTTGTCATTCTAATTATTAGAAGTTTTTCTATATTAATAAATTTAGGAATTTTTTTTCTAGTCTAAAGCTCGAAGGATAGAGTGGCTGCCTACTCTGAAGAGAGTAGAAAACTGAAGGTGATTTATTAGATTGATGCTTATCTGGTGAAGAAAGTCAGACTTTGACTTAATAATGGTAAAGGATACTGAAAATATAAAAATTTAGAATAGGAATTGTGGAACTTAAATGTGTTCTTAACTTTCAGATAGAAAGAATATAAAATGTCTTTATGCCATGCATTGTATATGTCTGCTACATCATTTAAATGGAGTTCCAGGGAGTTTGAATAATTAATTTATTCAAAATACTGCTGTCTGAACTAGATGTAGCTACATTATGAAATCATAAATGATAAAAATCATATTACAAAACCTTCCATAAACCATACATAATACATACTCTGAAATTAAGTCTTCAAAACAGTGTCATATTAATTCTGTTAATAAGCCATTTTTTCCTCAAATGTTTTGATAAACCATACAGTCCAAATTTTATTTTTCTAGAGCAGTTAGAGTGACTGTTTTACGAATTTCAGATTTTTAAATTATTATTTGATTTATTTCATATTTGAAATTACACAGTTTTTCCAAACTTCAACGTAAGTAGCAAATAGAATGTGGTGCGGAGAAAGAAAACTGTCATTTATGAACAAAAATTCCACAATAAACTCCCAGAAAAATAGGCCATATTGCTATGTAATTTTGCATTTATATTTCACTTACTTTACTTGAACATCATATTTATTTACTGTGAAGATATCAATTTTCACTGGAAATTATTTGGATTAAATTGCGTAAATACTTTTTAAAAATATTCCCATCCTTAGTTCTGACCAAGGCAATGCTTGTTATGTTCAGTTTCTCCATGACTTTCCTGATGATTTATGAATGTTACTAGTAAAAGTTAAAAGGTGTGGCAGACATTGCAGAAATTAATTCACATTGTCATTTATATTTTATTTTCTTTCTAGCATGTTAGTGCAACTTGTCAGTAGAAAAATCTTGAGCACATTTTGCTGTACAGTTTTATGAGTAGTGGGCATATTGCAAAATACTGACTTACTGTGTCAAACTGACACATAGAGTACACGTAAACTGCACAAATAAGAAATACAAACATGAAGTGATACTCTCCACAGTCAGAAAATATTTTTTCCTTTTCATTTTGCTGATCATCTCAGTGCCAGTAAATTTGTTCTACTGAGCCCTGAGCTCCAGTGAAACAATTTCTAATACTTGAAAATAAAGCTCAGAAGGGAAATACTGCTGATACCTGGTTTGTGTTTAGGTCAGATGGAAGTTGCTGCCTGACAGACAGTTGGCAGTCCTGTCAGAAACTGCCTGCAAAGACTCAAGGAAGGGCTTATGTGGTGACACAAGACAGGACAAGGATGCTTAATGTAGTTGGGATATAGAGGGACCAGGAGAGCAATAAGGGCTCTGTGGCAGTAACCTCGCTGCAAAATCAATTTGTACTTCCTATTGCAGAGAAAATCTTCTCTATGAGGAGGGACTGCAGTACCATCCAAATTTAAACCAAAAGTTGCAAATAACAGCTTCTTCCTAAGCAATTTTAATGCATGAGTTTGTGCCTGCTTGGTTTTTAGATAAATAAAGTAAAAAGACGGTAAAATAACTTTTTTTTCTCATGAGTTTAAATGTAGTCTCAGTCTCTAGAACTGGATTCTGGGAGTACCCCTGAGCTATGGATGTAAGACACAAGCAGAAATGAGAGTTGACAGAGTAGAGAGGAGCATGTGCAACAGGCCAAGGAATAGTCTTGGACACATCCCCACTGCAAAGTTTAGAAAGAGTACCTTGAAAAAGAACTCCAAGGTGTGGTTCTACTGTCTTTGGCATGGGACTATAGCTAAGTGAAAGTTAGTAATGACGCCAGAGTTTAAAACACCGAGGTTTAAATCACCGAGGGCAAAGTAATTTTTAACTGTGGTAGAAGAGTTGTAAGGTTCTGCTTGAATATTTGCACCTTTGCACCTTTATACAGTGTTTACCCAAAGCACTTTGAGATGCTTGTGAGACGCTATTTCAATTTCTGTACCTGTTCCAGACTGAGCTTTTGGAGGAGTGTGTGAGAAATTCAGGCTGAGGCTTTATTAGAGCTCAGCAAAACTTGAATTTTGAGCACTGGCATGAAGGGATCCTATTTTAACCTTTTTTTTTTTTTTTTTTTTTTTAGTATATGCATCTATTGCTTAGTTTCTGCTGTTCACCTCATTAGGAACTTTATTGAAGAAGCATTGATTTGAGGGAGCAATTGTTTTTGTTCTATTATAAGTACAGTTAATACACGGGCTTCTTTTCTGCTTAAAAGGAAGAAGAACATTTTAGTAATTGTAAATTCACACGCACATGCACAAGCTCTTGCCACGTCCAATGGCAAGTTGTTATGGGGACTGGCAGACTGTCATCATTTTGATAGCTTGAGCAGTATATCTCCTGAACAGCTATGGAGCTCTTATGCAGAGAGTATCGTATGTTCCCAGCCAATTTACAGGGAAACAGCAATAACATTTTATCATGGTTGAGAGCCCAGTAGCTGCTTCCTATTAAACTTGCCCTTTCAGATACCTGTCTTGGATTAATTTGTTGATTTCAAATGGAAACTCAGTCTTCTCCACTGAAGCATGACTTTCTAGGATAGACTCTTGCTGAATGACAATTACTGTATATTCTGGCTGGTTTCAGACCATTACAAGCTTTGGGCACAGCGGAAGACAGAGGACTTCTTCAGTAACTGATTTTAATATATGTCTAATTTTAACTGTCAGTTATATATGCACCAGTGGATGAATCTTCAGAAAGATGAAATGCAAAGCACTTCTAACTTGCTCTTATTAATGATACACTTGCTGCAAAGGAGAAAAAAAATAGGTTCAGGTCTCCTGAAGAGAAGCTGCGTGGTGTTTAAGAGCAATGAATTTTGAAGAAGCAGGGATACAAACTGACACTATCTTCCTTTTTCTTTTCTGAGAGCAAAAATATGTCAGATCTAGTGCAAGACAGTATTTTACATATCTGTATAATACATGCATATCTTTTAAAGTATACTTTCACATGGAGGTAGTTGGAACACTGTAAAAAGGGCATTCTTCGGGAGGGTTATATGTGTTTTGAAATAATAAGCTCTCTGTCTTGCAGTATACTCACAGCTGTAATTGCAGGCCCCTCCATGCAGCTGGATATGGCACAAGCAGGCACTGCATTGGTAAAAATATTATCTGGATGCAACAATGATAAGGAAACAGACAAGTCAAGAGATTTGTTTGGGGGAAAAAAGAATAACCTCTGTGTATTTGAAAGCTCAGGCTTTGAATGTTCCCAGTGTGGGTTTTTTTGATCACAACAATTAAAGCCATTATTCGTAGTGGCTCTTGATGAAGACTTTTATGGTGAGGACTTTGATGAACTATGCACAATGAAAATATAATTCAAACACTGTGAAAACATACTGGTGCTGAAAAATACAGTTTATATTTTTAAATAAATGATTATTATAAGAATTCAGTTGAATCAAAGAGTTGGAAAAAATGGGGAGGAACATAAAGCTTGATCCCATTTAGGCCAACAGAGGCTTTCCATTGAATTCCAGGGGCCGCTGCAGCAAATCATAAATAAGTGTGCACAGCAGTACTGCCAAAAAGCTATCTGAAATACAGAAATTTATCTTGCTTTGCATTAGGAAGGCAGACTTGCAGGACACAGTGCCACTATAGGAGTAGGAGCTATACTGTATGGCCAACTGTCTTAAACATAGTTTTTCAAATCCAGAATGCCTACTGGAATAGATGCTTTTTAGCAACTATTCCATTGGAAATGAGCTTTGCTCATCTACAGATTAAAACCTGGAGTGCTACAGTGCCTGAAAGCACTGTTAGGCTATGGGGATCTGCAAAAGTCTGTGATGTGAGAACTAACATAAACGTAAAAAACACTGAAATCTATTTAAATAAACTTTATAGAAGGTTGTGATATATTCCTTTTAAAATGTCCTTTTCTCATCTTGCATTGTTACAGAGATACTTCCCTTGCTTTCTCTTTTGTCCTGTGTGTAGCTGAACATTTGTACAGTGCCAGATAAACTGCTGCTGCTTGTCTTTGGTATTGATGCAGTTGATGTAAAATTACACTTGCAACTTATTATCAGCACAAGTGTGAATTCATCAGAGGGTTAATTTCTTATAATATTGAAGAATTTTTAGGGTCTGCAGTGAGCAGCAGTTTATGCTATCATCTCCATGGTAGAACAAATGACGTTTCTACTTGGACAAGCTTTGTTTTATCGGGATCAGTAACCTTATCAGCAGCTGACCCAGAACTATAATATATGTTTGCGAATAGATAACATATGTCACAGTGAAATGCAGACTTGCCTCATAAGCAGGAACATATAATGAAGATTTAATAATAGCAAAGACAAGAATGCACAGATGTATACAACAGTAATGGTTTTTTGAGAAGTGCAGCATTTTTATTCACATTATTAGAGTAGAAACAATTGTGTTATCTTGTTTACTTCAGAAATGCACTAGTGTTCACATATAAATGCATCGCACAATAATTTTTGTGTTGCCACACTTGCTTGTGAATTTTTTGCTTTGTTCAGAGAATATTTTTATATGAAGAACAAGTATGTGACCTAGTAGGTAGCAGAAGAGAGAATGCCTTTTAGTAATTGAAATACAAGGTAACTGTTGTTCTCAGAGGACCTTTAATTTGCTTGCACTTTCAAAATTGCTAGGTGAAGTGGATTTGCTTAGTGCAAAAGGAAAATAGCTTTGAAAACCTACTGCTTAAATGGCGGATTGATGCTCTTTAATTTAAGATACAGCATCCCTGCCCCCAATATCAATACTCTGTCATTTTTCATGACTTATAATAAAGGGAGAGGAATGATGGTAGGGTCTTAAGATATAAAACAAGTCACCCATGTCTTGTGCATTTTGACATTAACACTTCTCTTCTTTGACCTTTGACAGATTAGGCCTTGACCCAAAGCTGCTGGCCAAAATCCTAAATATGAGCTCAGGTCGCTGTTGGTCAAGCGATACGTACAACCCTGTTCCTGGAGTGATGGAAGGAGTACCCTCAGCTAACAATTATCAAGGTGGCTTTGGAACAACACTCATGGCTAAGGTACAGAACACTTGCACGTCAAGTACGTGCAGCTGCTTCTCTCTGGGCTTCTAGCAAATGGTCTTCTTAGGGAAAATTTGTGATTGCAGGATAGTATATTGATTATATATGAGATTACATGCATGATTTTTTTGAGTTCTGCCTCAATAAAGGAGTCCCAATGGACTTGTTGGTATAGTGAGCATCGGCAAGCCATTTAGGTGCCTCTTGCATGACTGCTCTAGAATTTAGAAGTCTAAGTTCAAGAGAGAATTCAGAGAAATCCACGTGACTTAATTAGGTGCTGATAGTGGCATAAGCATCTCAGATTTTCAGCCCACTCTCTTCCAGATACCTTTAACTGTGCTACTGGACATGCTCTCTAGCAAGCCCTTCCGTGCTAAGCCAATTGCTTGTATACTTTCCTTCTGCCTAAGGCCATCTGGAATGCAGAAACAAGCCCCACACCACCACAGGCTGATCTTCTGCAGATTTCTGCACCATTCTGTGAACTCTCCTGAATTGTCTTAGCTGGTGACAGAGGGAGGGCTTCTCATGAGTAAATACCTAGTAATCTAAATTGCATGTGCACAAAGTGGGAGATCTGGGATTTAGGTCCTTCTCAGCAATAGGAAGTTGAAAACCTACTGTTATGCCATCCCGGGAGAATGCAGTTATTGCCATGCTCTTGGCTTTTCCAGGAAAAGCGCTGTCCTGAGTTACTCTGTGGTCAGCTTTTAGAGGCCAAAGGAAAGTAGGCAAGGAGGTCAGAGCTCTGCATCCCACTGATAGGACACACAGTTGGAGGAAGGAGATACAGAACTCTGACTCTTGAACTACTTTACACCGAGCACCATAATTGCCCAAGGTAAATTATAAAATCAGCTCTGGAAGAGGTGTCTCATCTAAGTGCAGGAAATAATTTCACACTGAATATCTGTTTCATGGAGATACTATCCCGAGGGAGGCATTTGAGTTCATACAGGGTAGGTTTAATGCATGGCAGTTTATTGAGTGCTCCCAACTGGTTGGTTAGGCATTCTGTCCAATTTCAGCTCTTCCATGTAAGTGGAAATGTAGCACTTAAAACTAAAACAGCATTCTCAAAGTTGAACAAACTCAGATATTACCATGCAAATCTCCAAAGTGCTGGAGCTCCTGTATATAATACCTGCTTATTAATACTGTTCATGTCATTTTGCAGTTGACTTAGGACAATTGGTGCATTTGCACACTCAATGAAATTAGCCAGTTTCTATTCAGAGCAGGTCTAGAGTGTTTTGCATGTGGTAGCACCAAAAAACTTTGCTGCCTGGCTCACAACCCCTCAATGGCTGCTACATTTTATGTTTATGGACCAATGACCAGGAACTTTCATTTCGTTGAGGAATGTATTAAAATATTGAAAAATAGTGTTTTTTACATTGTGTTCATATAATTGAACATTGAGGACAATAAAGTGTTGTTTAAATTACAGATTTATAAAAAGCATTAGGTAATTGCTTGAAGTTTGTCAGGCAATAAGAGATAAGCAACCTGATCTTGGCCCTGCCTCAAAGCTTGTTGCCACATTGTGTGTTGTTTCCAGAATCTGTTCTGCCTGTTGTGCCATGTTTCACGGTGCAGTCTCTATTCTCATGATTGATCACTCTCAATGTTGTCCAGAATAGCCTCATAGTATAAATGCAATGGGGGCGCACATTTTCTTCCCTCCCTTTTGAGTTTCTTTCTAAAGAGTTGTTTTTTTTTCCTTTGGTCTGCTTCTGAGAGGGACCTTCATCTCCCCTGGAAGATGCCCTGAAAGATCTTTAATTGAAGGAATAGCAGCCTGGTTTGTGCCTGTTGAAACTGCCAGCTTTTGGTTATAAAATATCAATGATAACCAGGAGAGAGTTCCGCAGAGAGATTTGTAATTGCTGTTCACCTCTTCTGACTTGCCTCTCCTGACAGTCCTCAAGACTGCCTTCTTTAGGCTAGAATCCTCAGTAAGAAGGAAAGAAAATTAAATTCTTCTCATGCCTCTTGAACCATGCTCTGTTATTCTATATAGATGTAAGATTTCTTGAATAAGTAGCCAAGACAACTGATCATGTTCAGGCTATTCTTTGGTGCAGTGGTGACCCCTTCTAAGACACTGCTTTTTCGTTTGTGGAAAGACTTTTGCTACTATCCATTTCATCCTGATATGTGTCATACTATGCAGTTTGTGAATTGTTTGGGATGGGGAGTTTTTTTAAGGGAAATACAGAGCACAATTTTGTCACTTAAGAAATAAAAAAGAATCTATTCAAAGGAGAAAGAGGTAGGTAAAACTCTGAGGTTGAGGAGAAAATATTCCACAGTGAAAATATCTAGGAATGCCTCAGTAACAGTCACTAAACACAGTTTCTAAAGTTCAAGTTCCTGCTCACATATCAGACATGGTGGAAATCAAAGACTTTCTTAAAAATATTTTGTCAGCAAAATCTCTCAAAGCCAGAGGATCCTTATTTTAGGTGTTTGGGTCAGAAAAGTTTGCCAAATACTTCTGAGAAGTTCTTTGGTCTTGAGATTTGATGCTGAAATATTCAATTTAGTCAACGTAATTTGAAACCTGCTCTAAAGATTTTGCATTTTTAAAAACGTAGTTCGGCTTACCATACCATGTTTGTGTCCAGGGCACTGGCAGGCCAGAAGTTCCATCTTTCATTGACAGCACAGTTGCAAATTAAATGTCAACTTTGGATCCTGAGAGGAGCTAGATTTATATCATAGTTCTCTTGAGTCATGTCAAGACAGCCTTTGAGCTTTATTCCAAATGGCAGTTTCATTTACGTCAACTGCAAAATGAATGTAAGGAGCCAGGTAATTCCAAAGTGGAAGCAAATTGTGAAAGAGAATCTATTTCCCTATTCTAAGCTGAGGAAAAATGTTGGAATATTCAGGGCACTGAGACATCTGGAAGATGTTGTCAGTTCCAAAGACTATGAGAAAAACCGTAAACTATCCTCTCACTTTTGCTTTCCCAAATAAGTCAGCAAAGGGAAATTTCTTTCAGAGCTGTTTTGCACTATTTGACTTGAGGAGCCTCCAACCTCAAGTGAAAAGGTGCAAAATACTTCACAATCTGAAGCTAAAGATAAGCTTTACTTACATTTTCTTGGGTTTTTTCCTTCAAAGCTCTAATTTATAGGATGGAGTTTTAAAAAAGCAAAACAACCTTCCTGGACTTCAGTCAGGAGTCCTTGTCCATTTGACTATTGAAATGTTATTGAATGTTTCAACCATCTTGGAGCCATGCTTTCGTTACTGATGTGAACAGAGCTACTTTGTTGTCTTGGTTTAGGAATGCTATTCCCCAATTTAATATCCCCACCAAAAAAATCCTGTGAGCTGCTTCCCTGCCCCTCCAGTCAGAGACACAAGAGGCAGAAATCATGGGTTGAGATGAGAAGCAGCCATGAGATAAGAACATAAACAGTAACAACAACAATACTAACAACAAAACATAGGGTGATTTAAATGCAAAATGCTCACCAAGCCCAGGAAAATGAAAAAGAATGGTGGACAGACCCATTCACCACACTTTTCTACAACCAGAAAGGAGCATCCTTTCTTCCCCAAGAGAGTTCCTTTCCCCAGCCCAGGAATGACATAGGGTGCTACCAAGTAACACTGAGCTCTTGGCCATGCCCACATGGTGCAAGGCTCCACCCCCTCGCAGCTGCTGCGAAAAATTAACCCTGTCCCTTGCCAATACCAGGACATTTATGAAATTGTATTTGTGCTAGCAGTCCATTCAAAAATTTCAGGGATTATTTCTGTGAATGTCGCTTCAGAGAGAAATAGATCACAGTCACCACTACCAATACCAAGTACTTCCACTGGTTTGGAGGTAGGTGTTTTTGCCACTGCAATATTCCATTACATGAGCTAAGCTTTCTTAAATAAAATTAATAATATAGGAACAGATTGCACAAAGAGGGTTCATATGTGTCGTGAAGTATCTTACTGTATGCAGGTTAAAGTAAATATTCCTAGATTTGTCAGCTCATCAGTCTTTCAACAGAGAAGAAATTATCTGCTCTGATGCAGATGAAAACTATTTTGGATCCTGTGACATCTGATATGTATGTTTTTCCCATTTTCCTAGAGCTTGAAGTCATTCGAGGGTAATAGGAAAAGTAACTATAATTCTGATTTGTATCAGAATGACCTTTATAGAGCCGATTTACAGATCGAAGTGACATTTAGAGAGTAGAGTAAGATCTTGAATTTCCTTGTGCTAATTCAAATCCAGACACATAGAAAGTAAAGACCTGTCTTGTAAGTCATCCCTGAGAAGTCAAAGGTGCTCTCAGCAGAACTACAGTCTTTCAGTTCTTCTGTATCAAGGATAGGGACCATCTGTCAGAGTAGGGGAAGAGCGTCTTCACTTACAGGCTTGCAGAGCTGTAGTGAAGAAGCTGTAAGCTAAAGTTACTGGGGGAGGGGGAAACGGCATTGCTCCCAGTCCTGCCAGTTTGATGCCAGTGACAGCAGTAGCTGTCCAGAGCCTGGAGATGGATTGCAGGTCCAGCAGGAGAACTCCTGAAGAGCAGCACAAAGGAATTAGAGCCATTCCAGCCAGTAAGTTGGCTTCATCAGGAAGAAGTTTAAATGACCCTATGCAAATGCTGTGTGTGCATGCCTGCAGGACTGTGATCTTGCTGGCATCACAGAGACATGGTGGGATGACTCCTCTGACTGGGGTGTTGGAGTGGAAGGATTCAGGCTCTATGTCAGTGACCAGCTGGAGTTCATATAGCTTTGCCTGGGGATGGAGAAGGAGCTGACTGAGAATTTATGGGTCAGGATTAAAGGGAGAGTAGGGATAGGTGACATTATAGTGGGGACCTTCTACTGTCCATCTGACCTGAAGACTGAGCAGATGAGACAAATATAGACAAATAGGATCCATGATGGGGAAAAAGAGTCTGAGTCTTGCTACTAGGTTATATAGTGATCTAGAATCTTAAAATTCCTCCTGTTCTTATGGTGGTGCCTGCCTGGCAAAGTTTGAGGGTTTTCTGTTGAATAGCATTGAATTACTGTCTTAAAAAATAAAAACTATGCAAAACCTGCTTCTTCCAGGTCTGAAATTTTAAGGCTGGAGTATTGTACTTGTTGGCAGTAGAGTTCTCGTTACAGTGGAATCTTAGTAACCTATAAAATGTACATAGCTGTTTATGTCCTTATTATTTCTCCCCTGACTTTTTCTCTTTTTCTTTCCTTCCGTTCTTCCTCTCTGACCTTTTCCTCTCTCTTCTTGCCCCTCACAGGATCTTGGCTTGGCCCAGATTTCTGCCACCAATACAAAGACACCAGTTCCTTTGGGCTCCCAGGCACATCAGATCTACAGGATGATGTGTGCCAAAGGCTATGCCCTGAAAGACTTCTCAGCTGTGTTCCAGTTTTTACGTGAGGAGGAAAGCTTGTGAGCTGTTCTTTGGAAATGGACACAATAACAAACCACATTTTTTTAATCCTTTTAGCTCATTTGGGAAGTTTGTGGATTTAATCAAGTACTGTGTATCCTGCTCCCATACAGATTAATCATCTTTGGCTGTCCAGATCACAACGAACTCCAGAGTTCCTTTATAATTCTTGAAAAAGCAAGCTGCAGGGAAGGGATTGTTTGGCAATTAGCCAACAGCAAGTCCTTCTTTTTTTTTTTTTAAGAACCATCAAAGTTTTTTTCACTAGATGCAATAAATAAATATTTTTTTTATTAAACACTTAACTGTTCACATATAAAATAACTTACGTTATGGCTACAGACTTAGTTGAATCATGAATAATAAGAGAATGTTTTATTGCAATTTTATCATATATAGTGATCTATTAAAATTTAAAATGAATACCTTACGGAAAAAGGGAATAAATGTTCAATAAGGAAACACATCTTGAGATGGATTTTTTTTTGTTTTGGACCTACTAGCCTTGAGTTGATAAGAAATTAATTTTTCCTGGGATTCAGGTTGCAGATTATGTTAGTAGGCATGTGTTCTAAGTGGAAAGCTGTTACACCATGTTTACCTGATAGACTTAGGTGGAATAATATAGAATATGTGTCCCTCATGTAAAGCTCCGTTAATGTATTTTGCTAACCCAATTTTATATTTTCTTGTATTCTGTCACGCATTTTCAGAACTCAAGATCAGCACTTACCAGAAGTTCTAACAAAGTGTACATTTGTTTTAGGTAGTTATTGAAGTATTTTAAATCTAAACAAACCCCATTATTTTGAAAAGAAATAAAATCTATACTGATAAATACTCGCTGCATGATTATTTGCTTTTTCTTTTGGTCCAGTCTTGTATACACAGTATTAACCAAAACTTACACTAAATGGTCTTATTTTTTTAATTTGCTGGGTTTTCTACAGATTATCAGATCATATTGCAAACCCAAGCCTTTCAAAAGTTCTTGTTATGAAATGCAGGCAGTAATATATTTGCATACGTATTACCTTAACTGTTCACATCTCATTGTTCTTGCCAACGTACAGGTACATATTTGGCTTTATAAATACTCATGCTGATTTTGCTAGAACTACCCACATTCAAACTCTAGGTTTAATGATCAATTATGCATCTACATTCCTGTTTTGGTTGTGTGATGGATCCTTTTATAGATGCACGTGAGGTTATCAAAACTGTGTGCTTGAATTAGCTCAATTCTGTCAATAATCAGACAACTCAGACACTCTATTCCAGCAAATTAGTAACATTATGCAAAAGTTATTAAACAGTAGTAGTTGATCTCTTCTCCTTTCAGCTTTCTTTGAACACTGACATTCCAGGTGATTCAGGGATTTGGGATTCATTATTGTTACATATTAGTATAGGGCTACTGAGAGCAATTGTACTTTTAAAAAATTGTTTGTCTCTCTTTTGATAACAGTATCATTTCTACAGGATTGCATTCATTCAGAAATTAGACACAAAACGACCTGTGGCACAAACAGCACTCAGGTGTAATATGGCAGCTTAGCTGCAGATGTGTGGTTTGACCTTTGCTAACAAGATCACATACTACAGCATTTGTTTCTTATGGGACTCCTGCCTCACGTAATACAAAGGGTACATCTAGTCTTGTCACGAATTTGGGGTCAAGTAGTGAAGGCTGGTTTTTACAGTGGGATCCTTTTTCATTTGGACGTTTTGTAATGGATGAGGTAAGGAATTATAGGAGTGTCCTGGTTTTTATCCTCTGTATTTAGCTTGGAGATATGTCTGGCATCACAGCAGTTAAGAGAGACTCTTCCTTCTGCTGTCAACCCCAACTTGTGACAGCATTTGCTATGAAAGTGTTTGCTGGTAACCCTGGGTTTATCTGTAGGCTTGGGCTTGCAGGAATCATGATGATTTCTTTTCTGAAGACATTACATGCGCATAGAATTGTTGGGAGTCATGAGGGAAGATAATATGCTCAGTGAGCCTCTGAAATCATAAGGCTTCTGTTAAATATATGGAACCCTTATTGTTATTTTTATGTTCTCTCTAAGGCTTGTAGCTTAGGCTTCCTGGTGTTCTTTTCTCCTCCCTCACAATCTCTCATTAGATCTTTAATTCTTACTCCAAAGCACAGGGTGCTCAAGTTTGAGGAAAGGCTGCCAGAATGCCATTTTGGCAAACCAAGTAAGTGTTCTGTGGTCTCCTTCTTGGAGGAGGATTGTGACTGAAATTAAAAACAAACAAACAAACAAAAGAAAGAAAAGCCAAAACCCCAGCTTCAGGGCAGACAGCCAGCATGTAAAGTTTTAGAACAAGCAGTTAGTATAGCAAAGTCAGAAACAACTTTTTAAATAAATGTTATTATAGAAAGTGCCTTGAAAATTTCAATAATCTCCAATACCTGAAGTCAGTAATATGATTTATATTAGAATTTTTAAATTTTTTTTACTAATTCTGCAGGAGATTGTTGTGTAACTGTATATGTATAGTGATGATAGTGCATGCTAGCTATGGCTGTTCTGCATATGTTTGTAATGTATCTTTTGCTTGAGGTATACTTCTGCTCTATGGAAATCAGGCAAATACAAAAACGATTGTCACTGTCCGAGACAGGTTTTGAAAACTGTAATTTGTTGAGTTGAACAGAAAGATAATAAAACTAGTTGAATTTCTACACTAATTACCATCCAGTGCATACAACAGATTAATGGCATGTTTTGTAAATGTCTCAAAGGGAAACTTGAGGTGACTTCTTTCTAAATTAGTTTAAATCTCAAACTAGCCTTCCCAGCATGCTTACTTTGGAAACTCACCTCTATCAAATGCATTTACTGACTAATAAGAAAACATTGACAACCAATAAAAGTAGTGATGTTTTTTAAAAACTCCTGAGCAGCCTTCTCTCATTTATGATTCAGTATAACCCATCTTAAGCAACTATTTTGGTGATTGTTTAAAAGAGGAGGCCTTCTATTAAAACCTCTGAGTACTGTATTGCTTTAACCTTATTTATGGCTCTTACAAGCCTCAGGAGGAGGAGAAGGTGTTCTGACAAAGTAAAAGCATTATATGTGATAGTCTGGCTCTGTTTTAATCAATGGGAATTTGGCCATTAAGTACAATACTGACAAAATTTCAGTGTGTGTTGAATGCCCACATGATGACAGTGCAGATGTGGCCAAGATGCATCTGTGGAGCAGCTCAAGCACATCTCTCTGGCTGGGATTGTTCCACATTACTGACATTAGGATTATGAGAAGTTGGGGTGGTGGCTGTGAGAGGAAGGAGCCAGCACAAGCCACTGAAGTTTGGATTGCCAGTCTCCATCTGAGCCTTGTCCCACACTGGATGAGAGAGGGAGATGCTGAGGAATACAAAATAGCTGCTGTCCTTGCCTGCATGAGCACAGAGCTACCTGTCTTTTCGGCTGTTCACATCTTAGAGCTCTGCCACAAGAAGATTTTATTAAATGGCTTACAGAACTGAAAGACTGGGGCCACCCCTGAAGCAGGCAGAGAAAGGCTGCCATCATACAAGGGTTGCTGTGTTTATGCAGTAGATGTCTTTCTTTTAGTCTGCCAGCTTGATTTGTAAGATCAAATCTATCCAGACACAAGTCTGAGGCTACTAACTTGATCAGCAGTGATACCTATTGCTTTTGATTTGTTTTTACATCATCATAATCTTTGCCTTCATATAAAGATAGATGAAACTCATCTTTCCTCAAGAAAAGTTGAGAATATTGTCTGCCTTTATAAGACTGGCTAGTAAGATGTGGAAACTTTGAAGCAGTTTAGAAACTTCTATCGTGTTTCCTTGGTGCAGTGACGTAATGTGGAGTTAGAGTTCTGTGTGCTATTTTAGACTTTAGGTTTACTAAAATCCCCTTAAATCTGGGGGACTTGCAGGCATCGTTGACTTCGGTATCAAGTCCTTAGAACTGCAAGCCTTGCAGAAGTGAAAAATTACACTTCAGGAGTGGGAAAACTTTACTTCAACATCTGCAAGTTAGAATAAATGGTGCTTTTGAAAAGCTCAAACTTTCAGTTGCAAGAATGTATTTTCACTCTGTGCAACACTGTAATGGATGTGTAGTCTTTAAAGGTTGCTGGTATTTTTAAGATTTGTTGCTTTCTATATATGCTTTGTCACAACCTGTCCAGCCTGCTGGCTCAGTTGCACGTTAAATTTTTTCCAGTAAAAATAATAGCAATGGTTACAAAGTTTTCTCGGGTGGACAGAAAATTAATATTTTTATGGCTGGTACGTTCAATAGATGTATGACATGGAACTAGGCATCCATATGGTGATGATTTTTTTTTTGGCTTTGGCATTTATCATGGATTGTGAACACTTGGGGTAAATTGGAACAGGTGGATAAACCTTTCCTAAGTACTGAATGTGTCGTAACAACTCCTGTATAATTAAAAGCCGTCTGGCTCTTTCTGCATTTACACCTAGCTCTTCCTTTTGACCTTGACCCTAAGATGAGGTCTGGATTTTCATTTGAAGTAAGAAATAACTCAGTCTGTTTCTTCATTTAATTTTACTGAGCCTCCGTTACTGATGACGGAGTTTGGTTTGTTAGAGTAAATGCTGTATATGGAGTTAATGAATGTGCTAACATATGTTTTATGAAGTTCACTGATATCAAAAAGACTTGGAACACTGGCCAAAACTGACAGAAATCTATCTCATAAAAAGATGTTCGCCTGTACCTAAAATGCAGCTACTCTGGAAAGAAATGCAAATGTTGTTACAATACATTTCAGTCCTTACAGCATTTTTGGAAAATAAATCAGCTATATTTTAGTCTTGTTGAAATTCAAAGGAGGAACCAGACAAGTAAAACAAAATTTGTAGGTTTCAAATGTGGCCAGGTGTAAGCTTAATTTGGCCAGAATCAAGTGTTGCTGCTGTCTGTCTCCAGTTTGAGAGCATGACAAAAAAATATGCAGGCAACTTATGGCATGCACAGTGGTAGGGAAGTAACTTAAAGATTATTTCTTGGATTCTCTGAGCTGCTTGCTTTGCTCTGAGTCTCCTTATAACTGATTTAACAGCAGTAACTGGGCTGTAACCACTGGATGCAGGCACACCTGAGCCAGCTATAAGGTAGCTGGTTTGTACATCTGCAGCTCCCTAATCTCAGAGTCTTTCCTGGGTAAATAACTGGGCCAGCAGTGCTCTTTCCAGTACCTAAACTCTCTAGTTTGTGGCTAGCAACAGTGGGCCATTTTTGCTTTTCAGTCATGCTATTCCATGGCTGTGGAGCCTGGAAGCTTTCACTGAGCAATATTTAGTAGGTTAATGCATTGGGTGTTGTAGCTGTTACCTGTTTTACAGCATCCTTCTGGCAGTCTGTGCCCTGTTGCTCTCTCCTCTGCTTGTATGATGCCTAAAGGTCCCCTTGCTGTTGTGTAATTGTGTCAGGCAGCAGTTGAGCTGCAGTCCACAAAAAAGACTGATGTCAGTCACTCTCTGATGTTTGAAGCTGAAGATTCAGCACTGGGATTTAAGATGTTTGGGTTCCTCTCCATTTCTGTTTTCAAGGTTTTCATACTAGCTCTACTTTATTTGAACCTATACATTGCAAGGCACCAAGAGCCCACAGTAGGTCAGTTGGTTGGAATTTTTCCTGTATTTGCCTGTGTTAAAGCTACAATTTCTACTCCTTGTCAGGAGATAGGGAGAAAAACACCACTAAGCAAATGGAGATTGGTGGGTCACAGGATCTGATGCCAACATGTTACTCTCAATGAAAGCCGTTGGATCCTGTCCCCACCTCCTGTTGCTATGACTTTTTTTCTCTGCTTGTCCCTGGGTAGATAACTGTGTTCATTTGTGTGGATGCAATCAGAGTCTGTGTTTTATAAAAGAGGGGAAGTAAGCAGCATCTTGTGCTGTGTGACCTACTGGGTCTGTAAGAGGAAGGTGGTTCCTTGTAAAACAGATAAGGGGACTGCAATCTGCACCATGATAAAGATGGAGACAATGAGTCTGCAGACATCTGTAGATACTACCACTAAAGTCACAGCCTGCAGAATGCAGCTCTTGTCCCACATCACACCACCCAGCTCTGCTCTCTGAGCCATAAACATAACACCAGCCTCTCCGAACTCTCCCTGAGGCCACTTGTGGCTCTAGTTTTGGCAGCATTGTCTGCCTTGGCCCTGGCTGCCTGGAATCTACTTCTGCACTTCTTCCCAAAAATTCCTTTTCCAGTTCTGTGCCCGAGCTGACTGTAGGCCTTCAGTGTGCCTACAAATAAGAAGCTAGGTCTTAACTTACACTCCATGTGCTCTCAATAGTGCCAGAAAGCACATAATGAATGTGTCTCCCTTGTTTCTTCCAGATTTAATAAGTAAACGAAGCCATAAACAGTAAGCCAAAAGGATGAAGATGGCAGGCATTTATGGGGTATTAGGAATTTGTTCATTGAGCTGACCATTGTTCTACTTTGTTACTGTGGTATCTCGCCTTTTTTTTTGAGAGCAGGAGCAATGTAGGTTTCTTTTCAGATGAAGAGGAGCCAAAACTGGCTCTATCCACTGACCTGTGGCTTTCACTTTGAAACAGACTAATTGTTTAAATTTACAGTAAAAACAGAAAAGCCTCTTTTTTTTTTCTGTTTTTTTATTAAAATATAGCTAGTTTTGTTAGTAGGATTTTTTTTAAATCAGTTCCCTGCAAATGGATGCTCTAGTCTGTTTGCTAGTATTTTACTTCCTTCTCCATGTGTGTAACAGCCTGTGTATTATAGGCTACATATAACATCTAAAATCACATTCAGAGATCTGTGAGAAACTCAAGTCTTAAGGTAACCCTGCCATGGTGCTGTTAATAACACATTGCAAACAAGAAAGTAGTAAGTGGAAATAATGCACTCATTTAGAAGTAATAAATCCTTTGATCTTTCTTTGAAGCAAGGGTATATGCTTAAACTACCAATTCAGGGACAACCAGATGCCCATAAAGAGTGGTTCTTTGCTTTGATAGAAAATCGCTGAGGCCTGCCCAGCAGCTCTGGTCTGTAAACAGATTAGTTAAGTGCTCATCAGCTCCGATTTGCATAGGACAGTCTTTGCACACAAACCCTACTTCCAGCCTTAATAAGCTATTTACTTGCAGGAAGGCTACTGGTTTCCTTTTAGTTAGAAATCTCAGTAGAAAATTGCTTTGTGAGAAGGGGCAGGATCTTGATTTGGAAATAGCACTGTTCCTCTGCATGGATGTTAATAGGCAAGTGGTGACTGGCATTTTGGTGTGCTTGCTGAGCCTCTTTAGTGAGCAGCTGTGGGAATTAGAAAAATAGCTCATAGTTGAAAATGTGGAGAAGAGTTACCTCTCTCTGCTCATTGGTGGCTTTCAGTTGTGGCTGGATAAAGAGCAAACATGGGAGAGGATTGGGAAGTAGACGTTTGTCTCTGCGGGAGAAGGATCCCAGAGCTGAAGTGTTCCCTCAAGAGGATTTTGCTAGGCTGTAAAATTCTCATCACCTTTAAATAAAAATAAATGCCTCATGGATGCTTGCTGGTTTGTGTGCAGAGATTGTGTGCAGCCTGCAGATTTGTCACTCACATTTTTCCCTGTTTAAACTTCATTTGATCCCCACAATTACTTTTGTCTGATACAAAGGGAGGTCAGTCTCAGCCAGAAACGCAGCAGATGGTGAGATTCACCCTAGAGTATTGAAAAGCTGCAAGAAACCTGTGCCAGTTATCAGTAAAAATGTTTCCTCATTTCAAACATTTTAAAGTATGTTACTTCTCAATTGATTTCAGCCTGGCCAGCAGTTTGCTTTTCTTTGAATCAAGAAAGCAGTGAGGCAACTTTTTTCTAATGGGGAGACAAATATATCAAAAGTGGGAAGAAAAATGCACAATATTCCTGAAACCAACTGTAAACAGTTTCAGTGCAAACCTGCTGCAGCTGGAAAGGTCTAAAAAAATTATAGTCTAGATTCTTTATTAATGATCTCACAAATTTTGGGGTGACAGATCTCCAAATAAAAACATAATGTAGGTGTGTGTGTGTTTTAAAACAGAATACTGGCATTAGACATAGGAAAGTAAATTGTGTAGTTCTGCCTTGCCCTTGTAACAGTGAAAAATGTTACCTATCTGTTTTTTCACTGATTACATTATTTCCGTTTTGTGTCCCCTTTTGCTTGGAAAGTAAACTTAGGTTACTGCCTATGTACTTGAAAACACAGGGTGAAGGGCTGGACTGAGGAAACTGCTTATCATTTTCACAGGCAAGCTAAATATAGTTATAAATTCTTCCCTGTAGTTTGGTTTTCATCATTTATTTCATCAGCCAGATGCTAGTTTTTCGTGAAGGATATGATAAGAACATTACCCAAAGACTTCCTCAAAAAATAAAATCCAAATTATTACAGGGCACTCTGCATTATCCCATCAACCGTCCGCCTTTGAAGGCTTGGGTTCAGCCCCTCAGTTTTATAGTGCCAAGATTCAAATATGGGATTTCTAGAGGAAATTAATTACTAGTAAATTTAGAACAAAGGAAAGAACCTGCAATTTCACAGCATGTAAAACACCTCATGGAATTCTTTGCTCTCTTCTTGGAAACCAGTGTGCCAAATTCTTGGAATTATTTTAAAGGTCTTGGTAAAATAGTTAGCTATCCAAAAGGCATAGTAAAACCTTATGCTTAAGGATATAAATAGCTGGCAGAAAATTATTTTGTCTCTAGCCACTTTAGACCATGTCTATTCAATATTCATTGCAAATCACTGCAAGCCTTGCTTTTCTGATGTCCTGAGTGCTTAGTATGGCTACGGGCAAAGAGTGGAACCTGAAGGGACAAAGTTATGAGACATCTCACACCAGAGATCTACAGCTACTGCGGCCTTCCTTCAACCCTGTTAGCCACCTGTGTCCAACCAGGGGCAGCCATGGGCTCAGGGACACACATGCTTCACACATCAGGTGTCCCACAAATCCAACAGTATCTGCATTTTTCTAAACTTTCTGGAACTGTCATCTGTCTTCAGCCACTTCCTAGATGCCTGAATCTGCTCATACTGCTTCATGTCTTCTCCAAGGCAGACAGAGAAACTCTTGCAGTTTTAGTGTGCATAAACCTGACTTTTCTGTTGATGCTCTTGCTGCTGGTTCTCAGTTCTCCCTCTCTGACAATTCTCTTTTATTGTTGCTTCCAAATCACAGTCTGCAAAATGCGTCTCTCACCTGCCTCCTCCCACCACCACTCTGTCATGTGGTCTTCTCCTCATTTATTCCATCGCATCTGAACATGCATTTCTTTGTCCCAAAACACCATCCGCAAATATCCGTCATTCTCATCCCTAAAGGCAGCATATGAATCCACCCTGGCTAGTTTTCCTTTGTTTTTCCTTGTTAAGTAGTATGGCTTGTCTCCCATGGCTCTCATGCTCCATTTGAACTGCACCTTATTTCTCTTGCAGCTTTTCAACCCTTAATGCTCACAGAGGTGTTATGCAGGCTGTAAGTCAGTCTGAAGAGTGATTCCCAAATCACTCTTGAAGTCATTAAGGAGGTTGGATTTTATGTCGCCACATTCACTCTTGTTTTCACATCTTGTATCTTACTCCTGCTCCCTCAATTGGCTTTTCGACTAAATTAGCATCAAGTGTCCTCTCACCTCTCCTTCAAAACCAGCTGCATCAATACCAGTCTCTAGGGCTGTGTCTAAAGCAGTGATGCAGTCCAGAGTAGGAACCTGCTTTACAGCATATTTTCTGACCATACCCATTTCCCATCCTTTTATGCACATTGCAGAGTACATGAGTGGGTTTTCTTTCAAATGAGGCAAAAGAGCAGGATGGTGCTCCAGGTCTGTCTCAGACGCTTTGACTTGCTCATGGGCCTTTTGAGTACCAGACCAGACTGCAGCTGGTCTGGGGAAATCTCCAGATGTAGAACACTTACAGTGTAAGCATTGGCTCCTCAAAAACAACTGTGTAGTTTTCCAGATTTTCTCCTACTGTGCTGCTGGGGCAGGCAGATCCCGTACATCCTTTCAGCAGATGTGATTTTTCACTGATGCTGTAAACCTCAGTTTATTATTTTAACATTTGAGAAGTATCTGTGCCTCACCAGATCAATGTGAGATTGCAAACCTGAGTCTTCCAGCAGTGTGGAGCTGATCCTTTTTTACTGACATTGATTTTATACCCAAACACATTTATGGGCTTCTGCAGGGATTCCCTTTATGTCATCTAAAGTGTGATCCACATGGAAATGCATCTTTTTTTTTTTGTGAAATGTCATGTCTGTGACTATATTCTGCATTTCTTAAATGCTCAGTCTGGGAAGCATTCTGATACTGGCCACAACAATTGTTTCTCTAATATAAGAGTGGCAACACTCAGCTTTGTATTCTTATGGAGTTATCCAGGTTATTATTGTGGAAACAAGATATAGAAACTTGATTTTAAAGCTGTTCTCTGTGGGGGATTGGTTTTATGACCCTGGATTTTAAAAGATTTCAAAATACATTTGCATTCATGAAAAATGTATTTTAACAACATAAAGGCTGACAGTTCTGCTAGTTGTAAGGAATTCCTTTGATCATAGGCTACAAAGTCCTTGGTAGCCCTGGTAGTAATACAGGATTTCCAACACATTATTCTCCACCTAATTTTATTTATTTATTTATTTTATTTGAAACCTTTTCTTTCCAGAAGTCACAAAGGAAGAATAGGAAACGGTCATCAATGTGGAGGTGACTTTTCCACTTCCTTCTCTTTCATGAAGTTGTTAACAGTAATTTACAGTTGCTCAATTACATTGAGATGGCTGGGATATTTCTACACAAAGTAATAAAAATCAGTTTGTAGGCCTTATTAATTTACTACATATCATAAAGCCTAACAAATTGTACTGTACTAAAAGAATATTCCAAAAGTATTTACTAAAAATATATGATAGTGAAAGTAATTCTGCTTCTTGTGAACTTCCTTACTTCTGTGGGAAAAATTAGGCATGTTCATTAGCTGCATGGTTTGACAAACCTGAGAACAGCTGTGCACTTCTGAAAAAATGTAACAGGTATTTTTGATGCATGGGCACATTTTTATTTCCTTCTTGAGTTGTGCCACGTGGATGTGATTCTACCTTAAGCAAGTAAAAAAATCTGAGTGCTTCTGAAGACAATGGAAATTTTACCATATATTTCAGTGACTTTTTCTCACATGTTAATTTGGGGGTGCATAATTAAAATTTATGTGTGACTGTTCAAGTTTTAAAAAGTGTCAGGTGTTTTATAAAGATCAAATTATATCATTTAATCAAATAATTTTGCAGGAAATGGTGGATATGAAAAGTGAAGCTGGCTTCTAATTTATATTAGTGTATGACAGGTTCTCTCAAAATAGGGGAAATTGTCTGGACTTGAAAGTTAATATCAACAAATTTGTTGATGAAAGGTAGCCAAATATTAGATATCTAGAAGTTGAGGGGTCAGAATTAGGAACATGGGCTATTTAACATTTTCATAGGTCAAGTGGTAAACAAGGTGTACCCAGTGTTGAAAGTTGCAGCCACTGCTGTGCCCAATAATTGTCTGTCACCTGCAGCCTCGGGCATGTGAACAGCCACAGAACCCCAGGATGGCTGAGGGTGAAAGGGGCCTCTACAGCTCATCTGGTCCAACCCCCCTACTCAGCTAGAGCCATCTACAGCAAGTTGCCAGGACCATGTCAGATGGCTTTTGAATACCTGCAAGCATAGAGACTCCACTTCCTGGGAAACCTGTGCCAGTCAATCACTAAAAATGTTTCCTGATTGCAAACAGAGCCTCCTATATTTCAGTTTGTGCCCTTGCCTCTGGTCCTGTCACTGGGCACCACTGAAAAAAGCCAAGAAACTCCATCCTCTATGCACCCTCCCTTCAGGTACATGTATTCATTTCTAAGATCCTCACTCAGCCCCGCTCCAGGCTGAACCAGCTTGCTCAGCCTTTCCTCACTGAGGTGATGCTCCAGGCTCTTCATCATCTTCCTGGCTCTTTGCTGGATTATTTTCAGTATGTTTTTTTAATGTACAAAACTACACACGAGCATCATTCCCAAGGGCAGGGCTTGTCTGGGGAGGAACAGGGACCAAGCTCTGGTTCTCTGCACATCCTCTACCAAGGTGTTTCCCACAGACATCCAAGCGTGCTGGTCTGCAATGAGAAGGCTTCGTGCTCCTCTACACCACGGTGGGGTTAGAAACCTGTGGCTTCACTGTACCATTCTACCCACAAAGGGCCCACTCCACAACTGTATAGGTCTCCAGGGCCTCAATGAAAGAGTAAACTACCTATCTAAAATAAAACTAACTTGTTCTATTCTTGCTATAATAACCAAAATCAAAACCAACAAAAAACAGGCTCTAGGAACTGCACTGGTTCCCACCCCAGCTGTGTAAAAGAAGACAGAAGTCTAATACAGAAGTTTTTCCTACTGTGCAGTGGCTTTAACTGAAGTAAATGCTTATTACTGAGGGAAAGACTTTTGCCTGATACTCTACTGGGTGCTGTAATTTCATCTTTTCCTTTGGTTGGCTCTATGACTTGTGAAAGTCTTAATCAGGGTGATAGGCAAACTTTGCCAGGCGACCATGAATGTAGTGGTGATATCCTATCTGAAAATGTTCTGCTAATGGCAGAAGAATGTACTTAGAATTTAACTGTCAATAATTTCATTTGCTGTAATTTGATGAAGTGTGATGATTTTGCATGTGACAGCCTAAATCTTCCATTGGTCTAGGCTGAAATACTATCCCTAAATTGAGATAACAAATAGCAAACTGATAATAAAGAAATAATGAACAGAAGGAAAATTTGAATTGACTGGATAGCTATTTGCTGTGAAATATTCACTCAGCTCTATAAATAATGTTTTGTTTCTCTCCAGAGGAAGAATGACTTACTTCACCAAACAGGTAAAATAGAAAAAATAACAAGACCCTAATACACTGAATCAAGTGAGAAAATAAAAACTGTGATAGATGTGACCTTTGGAGAAGTGTTCAATTTTGTTTGTCATTGCTTGGAAATAATGCAATGTACCTTTCAGGAGGTAAGAGCCAGGCAGGAGAAATGTCACTGTTTTCTTTTATTATCTTAATGTGGAATGCAAGTTTTTTAATAGATCCAGTATACACTTTAATAGATTGCTTGTTTTCTTTCATTCATGGGGAGATTTATGTGGGATCACAAATGGGTGTATTCCTCCACCCCCTGCTTTATAGCTCATCACTGTCACACATGACATCAGTATTGCTGTAATGTGTGAATGTATCCACAGTTTTTTCCACAGGATTCCTGGGCCTTTAGTGTGCTGATGAGCTGCTTTTATACTTTGTTTCTTCTGAGTTAGATCAAAAGAACTTGCATATGGCCAAGCCCCTTGCAATAGACTCGATCCACTTCCAAAACAGCACCAAGCGACAAATCTCATTTTTCCACAGTTAGTTTGCATGTTCAATGTGTAGGCATTTTCCAGACTATACCTGCCAAAAATTAAGTCCCTATTCGCATAAAGACCCTTCTCAAAGAGCCCCTGGCTACCTTATGTTCCCCCTTTAGTTACCTTTAAGGAGGGAACATGCTGTGTATTGACATGCAAAACCAAGCTCCAAAGAAGTGACCTGCTGTGTGTGATAATTTCTCTACCAAGTAGCTTTTAAATTAGAGTTAACCTGAGATTTCGGAGAGTCTGCTCATTTGCACATCAATATCTTAGAGCTCCTCCTTAGCACTGGTGATGTCCCAGTGTTACTTTTAGGATAAGGTGGCTAGCTTTGATATTTAGAGATATGCGCACATTAGAAAGTTGGATGTGATCCTGGGTAAAGTTCCAGGAGCGTTTTGGCCAAATGCACGAGGGCATATGTTAGTGATACAGTAAGAACAACAACCTGGAAAATACTCATCACATGAATGCACTATGACAGGCAAAGATGTGTTTTGAGCAGCTGCAGACAGATTACACAAGCAGATGTGTAATTTTACTGCAGGAACATCACCTATTCTGCCAGTGCTGCTACACTGGCCAAGGGCACCTCAATCCCTGACCCTGCATAGAGAAACCATGCCAGTGGCATCCTGCTGCACAAACATGGTCTTGGTGTGTGGAAAAAGGTTCTGAAGAGCAGTGCTGAAGTAATGTGAGTCTGCTGGCTTTCAAAAGACGAGGTGAAGAACAGACCTGTTGTAACACTTTTAAGACTGGCAGTCCTGTAGTGCCACAGAGATGCAAACTCCAGTTCCCCTCCAGCTTTTGGCATCGAAGCCTGAAAAATTCAAGAGAAGGAAATAAAAGTGCTGTTTGCTGAGAGCGACAGTAATTTGTCATCGAACAGTTCATAAGAAAAAGTGACAAATTCATCCTTGGGAGTGCTAGCTCTGTCATACAGCTACTGGGTTTCACAGTCAGGATCACTGCAGGCTGCATGACAGCACCTTTGGATCTTTGTCTTCTTTGCATTCAGTATTAAACAGAGGCTCTGGCCTTGTTAAGATGCAGTAATTACTGTTCGATACATTTGTCCTTTAGGATTTGGGGTGGCTTTTTCAGCTTTTGTACTAATGATTTGAGGTACTAACACCCAGTGATAGCTAAATGTGGGATACAAGTACATTTCTGATGGATTTTGGCACTTACTGCTATGTCATAGCAATAGAAATTATTTCTGGGTCTATCTTCTTAATTATATCAAGAACTGAAGTTCTTAGTGACATTAATTATATTCTCAGCTGTGTTTCCAGTTCTTCCTTCATCCTGGTCAGACTCAGGAGTGCTTATAGAATTGCTTGGAGAAGAAATCCATAAAAGTTTGAAGTTTGCACCTCATGGAAATAAATACTCTGATTTATTTCCTATGTTAATGTCTGCTCATATAATTGAAGTGAAACAAGTCCTATGAAATAGTTCTCTTCGAAGAGTGTAAGAATTGAAAAATACCAGGTCAGGTGCACCAGGTAGCTCTGCCTCCTGTCATACACAGGAATAAGTGGTGGATGTGGACAGAAGAGTATGACAAGAAAAGCAAGCCAGGAAATTACTCCAGTCCCTTCTCCTACTCTCTCACTGTTTTGTACATATTTTCCCAGTTCTCTGCCGGCCTGAGTGGAGAGCACTCAGCTCCTCTCACAACCTGCTTTGCCTGGCTTCATGATAGATGTATTAATCTAGTCAAGTCCCTGGCATTTGACCTGAAAGTTGCAGAGGAAGGTGGGCCTCACAGGCAACACTGGGTTAAGATAGGCTTCTTTTGGGGTCAAAAGCCACAAAAGAATAGCTCATGTAAATTGTGGAGGAGTGTAACATGAGTATGACTATTTCAGTGTTCGCTATCAGGGAAACTGCTTGTTCTTAATCCCACTTGTGTTACATGTACAGCAATAATGTCTTCAGATTCTGGAAACGTTACATTTCCTTTTAAAAGCCCAGGGGTGTAACTCAGGCGCACAATCAATGCTTGTACTCGGCTGGTCTCGATTTCCAGACTGTTTCCAACGTTTAAAAGGCTGCTTCATTCATTTTTCTCCTATACCTGCTAAACAAAGAGTAACAAACATCTGAGTGGAGAAAATGCTGACAAATTCTACTGGTGGTCCTCTTCTGTCAGTTCTAGATTTGTGATTACTGGATAACATTAAAGTAAATTAACCCTTTAAAGACAAACAAAAATCCCAAGGAAAAACCCAAAGGTTCTGAAGTTCAAATAATACACTGATATTGCCAAAGCATTATGGAATTGTAATGAATTCTGTTGTTGCCAGTAAAAAGCCTTGTGCTCAGTCAGGAATCGTTCCTAACAACCCGACAGGCGTCCTTTGAGCGTGGAAATGTGTGTTACATTGTTTTCCTATTTAATTGCTCCAATTTTATTTAGAGAGGAGGTATTAGGGAACACCTTCAAAGAAAGTAAAAAAGATTAGTTGTGGGATAGGTAGAAGGCTGTTCTCTCACTGGGATCTTCAAAAAGCAAAGGTTTGTAAAGCTTTCAAGATGACTGGGGACAGGATTGACTTCTTGTTAAATCAGATAGGGACCTAATTAGAGATTTATGAAAGCAACAAAGCACCCTGCAGCAGGCAGTTTCCCTGCTGGGAGAAAACTCACTGAAACATGAGGGTAAGGCTAATAGCAGCTACTAAGAAGGGAAAAAAAAAGGAATAAAAATCCCAAGTCCCTTTTAACTGTTTTAAACCCTCAAGCAATTGGACTTTGCTTGTCAGGGTTGAGAGGAGATAGCCTACTTTGTCTGATATGAAGACAGGCGACTCAAATCTGTTGCCAAGGGCCACAGGGAAGGATTGAAAAAAGTGGTCAGCAGATGAGCTGATATCTCCCCTCCAAGTAAAGGGATGAATTAGCCTTACAGTTGCTAAACTCAGGATAACAAGTCTAAAAGCCTAAAAAAAAGCCTAAAGCTTTGCTTCCTCATTGGGAAAATAACCTTTGAATGGATCTCTGGAGCAACAGAAAGAGATCAAGGAAAATGTGTCAATTTAGGATAATAAAGGAAGCAGAAGGGCCATAAACAGAGCAGATATGCATCCCTAGGCAGCATCCACCTTTTTTTCTTTTAGCAATTGACAGTGGCCCTCAAGGTGTTGTTACACATGATGGGTTCTCAGACTTGATACTGCATTTCTTCTTATTGCCATTTGCATAATATATGACCCTTTGCTTTTGTGTATATGAAACAATCTTGTGATAGAAATGTCAACACATGGGGGAAAATTATCCATGTTCCATCTGTTTTGGTGCATTCATTTCTTCTGAGTGCATTTTTGCAAATGAAATACGAAGACTGACTAGAAATTTTAATTTTGGGTTTCCTTTTTCTGTTGCAACCAATGTAGGCTGAAGTTTGAAAACTGAGAAAGCTTCAGGGCAGCAACCTGAATAACTTCACTTACAGAAACATTCTGTCATAGAAAAAGGCATTCATAGCCCAGAAACAACATTTCTGTGTTCAGCCCAAATTAGGCAGTCTGGCCAGGGTGGGCCTTCTTTTGCACTTTCCAAATGAGTGAAAAAAATGCTTGTCATTGCATGGGTAAAACTGTGATTATTTTAATACGTTGCAGTGGCAGAAATAATGTCCTGAAAGTTGGGAGGGGGGTTTAAATGGAAAATAGTAAACAATGAAAATTAATGAAAAGTCTTTTACCTCTCAGCATGATAAGTTCATTTATTTAGCACTGAAGAGGTGGCAAAGGTCATGCCTGTGTATGATACCATTCTAGAGGAAAACAAAACTTCCACTATTTTCCCTAATAAACGTTGAATGCTTTAGTAACGCTTGCATGCTTAAGTAATATATGCAGGCTCTGCTAGTTTAATTTTCATAAACTTGATTGATTCAAATGTTGATTTTACTACCACAGCTTTTATATCCCTGTCTAATCAAACTACATGTTTATTATTTCTTTTTTACATATTTTAGTAATTGGGTTGTGTACCTTAATAGTACAGTGAGGTTTTGCATAGTTTACTAAGGAAAAAGCTGACTTGATACTCTTTCTCCTGTTTTAGTGCTGTATTTTTAATTTTTCTGGATCAAGCTAAGCTCTTAAGAAATTACTTTACAGCAGAAATGTATGACAAGTTGAAGGGAATTAAATGAGACTCAATTGACTCAATTCATTAGCTCTTGCATTCCAGCATTACTGCTGCTTATCACTTGGGATTCCTGCTCTGCAGCTGCCTTAGCCTGATGTAGTGTTCATGGCTTCCCAGGTTCATGCAAGTGAACCCAATTCCTGTATTGTTCTTATGACCTTCTACTTGGAAAAGAAAATGGCTGAGTCTCAAACTTGTAACAAATACTCGGTTTTGTCTGCTGCTTTTCCATCACAGATACAATCCACAAAAATAATTCATCCCTTCTTTCCTGGAATTTCACTTTTCAGACTAAATATTCAAATAACTATTGCAATGTGAAGTGCCAAATTCAGGGCTTCCTGTGAAAAACTAGAGGTGTATCTGGTTGGAGAAATAAAAAATGAGGCTTCCCAATTTGATAGTTGGCCTTGCTATTTGTTGGCCTCCAGCTTTAGCAGTTCCAAGTCTTGTCCTTTGAAACATATTTTGGTTTGTTTGCTGGTCTCGTCATCTGCCCTTATAACAATTTTTTTTCACTTCCTACTCCTACATTATTTGACTTGTATACATATATACCATCCAAATATTTCAAGGAATGCTTTTCATCTCTGCATATTTTTAAAAGATTGGTAACTGAAAAAATGAAGGTCCTAAGTCTGAGTTTTAGCACAGTGAAAAAGGTTTTTTAGATAATTTGTTATCAAAATATTCAGGAATTTATTTTTGCTAATGCACTCCATTAAAAAATAGACAGCCTCAGTGAATTGCCAATGTTATTGGATGAGCCTAGGATTTCTGGGGAGAGGGATAAATTAGTATGTTTGTTCATGTTTTATATTACCAGAGGGCCTGTTATGCTTATTTTTAATATAGATTATGTGATCAATACATGAATTAATGTAATTTATTGATTGAGCTTTGTGTGTTAATAGCTTGACTTCTATGCCTCAGTGGTATTATGTTTTAAGCAAGTCACTTTATCTGTGTTTTACAAACAGGATGATGACTTAAAGTAGAGGTGAAGGTGGATTGTATATTGGCAAGCAGAAAGTGTAGATTGGTGGCAAGCATCTTTACTTTGATATTCTTCTCCCCTTTGCCACCCTTTTGTACATTTTCCAGCACAGGCACATTGCATCTCATGGGTTGGAGTGCGTTTGCGGCTGACAAAGGCTGGAGTGGAAGGGCCCTGAGGAAAGTGTTGGTGCTGCTGAGAGTGCAGCTGTGATTCAGTGGATGGCAGTGGAGTTAGAACTGAACTGCCAGCTCAGTCTGGAGTTTAGGACACTGGTGGAGCTACTGTGTTTTAGGTGAAACTTAAAACCAAGGTTTTGTTTATTTATTTGTTTATTTGTTTGTTTTCATTAAAGACTTCTGGTGAACATCCTCCACTAAACTGTTGTATGGTAGTGCATTAAGGGTTGTTTTCCAGAAGTGGATTAAGAGATCCTTCTGTCTGGTTTTCTAAGCACTTAAGAATTTGGGTGATAAAAAAATACCATATAAATGTAAGTTACTATAATAATAATAAAATGAGAATACTCTCTTCTTAACTTTACAATCAGGAGCACATCAACAATAAAAGGAAAAAAAATAGCTCAAGGCTTCTGTAATACATAAATTCAGAAGCTGTTGACCAGATGTGGGTCAAGATCATCTTTAAGTCAAGGTTTGGGCTTCAAGTTAAAGGCTGAAACTTGTCTAAGATTCAGATTCTGGCTTAGTGGCAATGAAATTCCATAAGAATCTCCAGTGATATTTCATCTCAAGCCTGAAAATTTCATGAAATCACCTGTTTTCCTGAGGTTCTCCTGTTTTTCTTCATTTTGAAATAGGTTTCTTCTCCCTGGCTTGTGAAAGACGAGGGAGCAGAGGGATTGGATTTAAGTTTTCCAATACGCCTTAGTGCTAAGCCCTGGACAGCAGGGATTCATGCCTGGTAGTCTCTCTGGGGCTTGGTTTTAATGCCAGACATAGAAATAGGTTTGTGAGGGGAGAGAGAGGACACTGATGTACAATACCCTGTAGCTTTACTGATCCATGTTTAGCATAACTCTGCAAGTCTTCACTGGTCATTTTTAAGACTCACTTGGTAAGCAAAACTGTGTAGGTATTTAGGCAGCACTTAGCCTTAGACCTAAACTATCTGCACATCATTTACAAATTACCCACAGTTAGCACTTTAAGAATGCAGAGAAACACATGCCTTTAACCCATCACTTTCTAGCTCGGGGATAATCCATTTTGATGAGTACTTTACTTACCTTTGCACAGCTCAGCACATTTCTGTCACACAGGCTGGTGGTATACTTGTCTGGGTAATATAGTAGTTGATCAATACTCTCTGCAGCCATGGCACTCTGCATTCCTCAAGTCTTGTCTTTGCCTCATCTCTTCCATTTACTATAGGATCTGTCTGGGGACAGAGTGGAAATACTTTCTAGCTGACAATTGTAAAAAGGGCTCTGTCCAGGTGGGCATGTCAAAGGAAATTCCCTCCAGAGATTAAAGTGGTGCAAAAAAGCTAATTTGAAGATAACTCCGACAGCTGTATCACAGTTTGTGATACATAGATTTGTGATAAGCAGCTGCTGGCAGAAATATTTAACTATTTGAAAACACAGTTGGCTAGTAACCATGAGCCATGGGGATCAGCTCAGGAAGAAACGCTGTCCAACAAAATGATGTGGTGTAACATCAGAAATCTTGAACAAATAAAAGATGATGGGGCCACCAGTTTTACTCACTTACATAGAGGGGGCATGTCTGAGAAAAAAGAATTCTGTTCTGGAAAAAATTCCAGTGTTTGTCATTTGCTTTTGTCTTGCAATGCAATGAGGCCTCAAGTTCAACCAGTTTTAATAGAAGGAAAAAGTTCCAGCTCAGAAGATCCAGCATTTTAACAGCTGAGACAAACCCGGAAATGTTGTTGTTCAGGAATTTCATCCTGTGTGTTCACAACTTACCCTTTTCCCTCTGACCAGCCACGCCATTCTGGATCCCTCAAACCTCTGTAAAATGTATGGAAATGACATCTTCTCATAAAATGTTCCAATGGATGGATCTGCATTTTTCCATTAAAAATTGTTTAAAACATTCTTTACCCAATCTTCCTTTCATTTTTATGAGTAGGTGAGGAGATGCAAAGGAATGGTACTGTTTGAACAATAAGACAATATTCTGCAGGAAAAGGTGTCAGATCCAAAATTATATAGCTCATTAAATATGCAACCCAATCTGTGTCTGCCTGCTGCCAAAATCATGAACCCTGTGAAAGACAATAAAAGCTTCCTCAAAGATGCATTCAAGCTCTTGGAAGAGTGCTAAATAACTTCAATTTCTGTTAAATCTACAACTTTCAATGTTGCCTCCCATATATAATGGGCATAACTGTGGAATATTTGCATGACTTTTTCTATGTCTCTGGAGACAAGCAGAGTATTTGGGCTGAGAAAATCACAAGACTGCAACCAAGAACATCCAAATATATGCATACACTTTAAGTTGTTCCAGCAAAGGAAACTCACTTTCATTGAAGTACTGTAAGTTGATCTAAGTGAGTTTTCTGATGTAATGAACTTTATTGCTTTGATCCCCATGAAGAATCCATCTAAGTCAGAGCCAGAAAAACATGTAAATCTGACACTACAATAGGAACATTTGTTTAAAATGAGTAACACATCGTGATAGGGTTTTTTTGATAGCTAAAACAAACTTTATGCAATACATTTTTGAAAGCTGGTTGAAAAATGAATGGATAAAACATGTTTCAGCTCAAGAGTCAGCTATACAGTCAAATTGCTTCTTTTGCTTTGATTCAGTGTAATAAAAAGCTAAATCCTCTGAAGAGTCATTGTACCAAACTGACTAGGTCTGTTATGGTGGGGCACATATTACTGTAATGAACCAGTTTCACACAGATAATTGTCATGGCAGTGGAAACCAAAGCAGAGACACAGATGCACATTGTGTTCTGCCAGTCCTGCCAATGGTTATTTGAATATCTGAAATCAAACAGAGAGATGACTGTGTGTGTGCATTGGGTTGCTGCACAGGGTTCTTCTGGTTTCCTACCAGGGTTTATGCAAACAATTAAAAGCATATATTATCAAATAAAACTGATGCTGCTTCTTCCCATCTGTACTTTCTATGAATTTACAAAAAAGAAGGCCCTGAAGCTGGAGATTTTGGTAGTAAAATCTGATAGTCAGGAATATGTTTAGGACATTTATTTCAGAATATTTAAATGTCTATCAGCTTAACCGAGTTCTTTACAAAAATACAAAATTTAAAGCTTAATATTCTAACAATGGTCATCAGAACTCCCAAGGAGAGACATCTGCAGCCAGTGCCCCTGCAGACTGTCAGCTGATATATTATCAATTAGCCAGCAGACTGGCCAAACACATCTGTGCTATGTTCTGCCTGAAGATTGCTGAATCACATTGCCTGGTACTCTAAAACAGTGATGACTAAGTGTATTAGAAAGGGCAAGATGATGAGCAAACAAGTAAAGAGAAAAACCTTCTCCTTGTTGTGGGAAAGGTTTGTTTTCAAACTGTTGTGTTTATAACCTCTTCTGTATGGCTCACATTGAACTACCGATGCAGGGAATACAAGCAGCCCTCGAGCAGCCCCACCAAATTGCTGCACTATCACTTCTTATATGGGAGCTATTTAGAGGAACCAGGAACCTAATTTGTAAATACATTTTAGAAGATAAAGAATCAAGGTACTATGGTTTCTGGAATAATCTGTGTTAATAATTTCTGAAATAACTCAATGAACCGAGTTATCATCGTAGCTCACTTTGAATAAAAGCATGAGTATGAATGAAAACGACTGGAAGGAAAATGTAAAAACTTAAATTAGAAACACCCATTTCGATAAGATGCTGTGAGAGAAATGTCAGCAACAAAATTCTGAGTGATTTTTTTTGCTCAATGGTGTATCAACCTCACTGCATGCCATAATTTATGATTTCTTTTAGGGACTGTAACACTGGCATAGCAAGAAACATCAACTGAGGTGAGTGGCTGGCTGACAAACCAATTTAAGATGATGATCAGCACAGTAATGATGAGAGGGTGTGCAGGGGTGAGACTTTCCCACATCTTAACTCCAGAAACGCTGATTAATGAATTCAGTGTAAGCCTCTTGCTTTTGGAAGAAATAAAGTATGAGCAGATGAGTAACAGAAGAGAGCAGTGAGGGAAGACAGTAAAGAGATTAATCTTTCCCAGCTAAGATGAGAAGGCTTTGTGGAAGGACTAATTTCAGGCCAAAAATACTATGAATAATAGAGATTATTTCTGTAAAGAGAATGCTAGTTTTAAGTCTACAGGGAGGTTTTCTAATAATAACACCGAAAGAAATCTAACAGAAAGCATCCTAATTTTTTTTATCCATAGGATCCAAACCATCAATGAGTATGGGCAAGAAGCTGATGAAATGTTATCTCCCATAATATGAATTTACTTCTTGATCCAAAGTGAAAACAAACCTCTGAAAATATATGTTTTACTGTTTCCTCTCTCTCTTATGTATGGAATATAATCTGCTAGCTGTGATCCTGTCCCTTTGGTGTTTGAGGAATTCAAGGACTTGAAAAGTCCTTGGTCTGCACCATAACCACTGGGCCTTCTACAGAAGGGAGCACGTGGGGAGACATAGGCAGTCTCCCCCACAGTGTGACTGTGGGAACATCACTTGGCACTGTTTTTTGCAAAACCTTTTTGCTGCAGATGGTGCTGAGGAATTTTTCTGGGCACTGCTTCTTGGAGTGTGCATGCACGTATGCTCACCTCCTGTGTGTGTGCACGTGTGTGCACGTACACTTGTGCATCTCATTTGAAAATTGAGCCGACCATGGAGCCTGTCTTCTCCTTACATTAATTTTTTTGACCTGACAGACAGTGCTGCCCTCCATGATCTTGTTGAAGGCCTTCAGAGCAGAAAGATGAACATCTTGGGTTGCCACAACCAAAGCAACTGGGAACATTCCAGATGTAGAATATTACCCACCTGGTTCAGCTGGCTGCTGGAAATGCCAATAGGTTTAGATGAGAGTTTCAAGGATCATATTCACGGACTCGAATGCTGGTGTTCTGCCAAGTCCCTTCAGGGGCTGTAAAAGCACGCAGAGCTCCTTGTGCTGTGCCTAGCCTGGCAGGCAGAGCAGGGCAGCAGTGGAAGGCCAGCAGCTGTCCATGCTCTGTAATTCCTGCACGCTCCCAAGCACAGGGATTGCTGTGCTGATTGCCCTTCTCCCAGACAACACGCAGACACGCTTCAGGGGAGAGCATGTGCCAGGGTCCATTCCCATCAGGCAATTTCAACTCAAACACCCAGAGTCTGGGGGATGGGGAGGGAAAGAAGAGAGTATGGTATGTAGAGCTGAGGCACACTGTGCTGCCTGGCCTCAGGGCCAGAGCATAGTCCCTGGTTATTTTACTCACTAGACATTTCCTGTGTGTCTCATTTCTCTGTCTGTTCAAGAGCAAGAGAAGAACTTTCCCCCTTTTACAAAAAATAAGTACCTTTTTTATGTGCTACAGGAATAAGTGCTATTTTAAACATTCACCAGAGATGAAGCCAATATTTTTTTCAGTCTGCTGGGAGAGTGGATCCATGGTAAGAAATCCTTGTCCTGAAATCCATATTCTGTCTGAGTTTCAACCTGCAGAGATCTTCAAATATGTAGTTGTTTGAGTTTGCTGTTCAAGTCCGGCCCACTCTTGATAGCATTTGTGCAAAGCTGAAGCTTGAAATTGAACCGGACTGGAAGGCAAGATGGGTTCAACTTCATTGCTCTGCCTGTTGGGTTGCTTCCTGTCTGGGCAATGTAAAAAAAGTCAACTGTATTATTTTTCCTTTTCCATGGCCAGGGCCAAAGAATGCAGGAAAATTTGCCAAGAGTAGAAAAAAAAATTGAGTTCTGCTATAGCTTCAGGGGTCCAGGATACTTGCCTTTCTCATCAGAGAGAGAGCAACCAGACTGATATACTATTTTCCATCAATCAAGTCAGCAAAGCCAGGCAGAGCACTTCCTTTGACATCAATGCAGTGGTGACAGTTGTAGAGTTAATGCATTCCTTCTTAATGGAATACCATAAATCTAGGTTCAATGCTGCCAAAATAATGGCTGCAGTTCTCACTGGTGAAGTCAGCTCTCTCCCTGCATTCCCATGGGCCTAAAACAATTTGGATGTAGAACTAATAGTATTATTTACTGGTATTAATAAGAATTTCTAAGGCAGTTTACAAGGATAGTTTACCTGTTCAAAGTGATGCTATTGCCTCTTGGTCGAGTGCACATCTGTCTTTTAATAATGACATCATATTTCACAGCTTCAGAAGAATTACATTATTTATTTGAAACCACAAGACAAAATTAGAAAGGGGCAAGCAATGGTTTTTTTTCAGGAAGATGTTTGGATTGTGTCAGACACTCCCTAAATTAATCACAGGTTCTTCAGGTTTAGTGTCTTATTTCTAAGGAAATATGTAAGACAGAATTCAAATGTGACCGTAGGGTGTAGTGCTCATACAGGAGGAAAAAGGTCATTGATAATTCAATAGCTGTATTATATTTGGGTATCAATGAGGGAAAACCCCCAGGTATACTTGCTCAGGAAATAATCAAATCAGAGTTACAGATACATCGGAGGTTCAAATGAAAGTCAGAAGACCTCTCTGCAGTCTCAGAGAACAACTTTGCCAGTGGGGTGTGAAAGCCTGCAGGAGGAGGAACAAGGGATGCATGGTGTGCATCACAGGGAAAAGCCCTGAAACCACAGGCAGCAGAGCATCTAGCAAGCATTTCCCTCACAGTATCTTGATCCTCTTTCTCCTCTCCCACAAGAACTTACTCAGCCCCCAAGGGGATGTTATTTGGGATTGTATAACTTGCTGGAGTTAAACAGCTTTATAGCACTATTCAGTCACAAGGCTTTACCTCTCACTTACAAGTTTATTTCACTCTGCAGGGATCATAAAGCAGCTTTCAAATTACCAGCCAGTACTGCTGGGGCACAGAAGAAACCATTGTGGTACAAAGTCCACTGAGCATAGGATGTAAGTGTAGCAATGCTTTTAACCCCTCTCTGCATGGGAATCTGGAAACAGATGGTAAATGCCCAAAGGATGGGTGGTGCTGAGGGGGAGGGAAGGAGGTCAGCCATGAGCATTTTGGTTCAGGTAATCTGTATCTTGGTTCAATGCACTTTCAGAGTGCAAGCATCTTACCAGAGCTTCCTCAGAGAGTCCCCCCAGTGAGAGCAACAGCATCCCTGCCTTCCTACCCACTGGAGGGGACCTCACCAACATACAGTGGTGACAAGAGCAATGCCCTAATGCTGCCCACCCTCTAAAGGAAATGAAAATTACTGCCCATATTTAACAGCAGTCTATTAAATTTGATGTTTGACTTAAGCATCCACAAGTAATCAAACAAAATCTCAGCTTTGGTTGCTCTTGCAGACCTAGACACTCACTTACAAAGCAAATGTGCATGATGCAAATAAAACATAAGCAGAAGGTAGCCTAGGGGGTCCAAGCCCTGAAGGCATATAACGTGTTGATTCAATTTTTGGAAAGGATTTCTTGTTTATTAAACCAACCACTTGAAATTAATTGGAAAGTAAAGTCTTGATCTTGGCACATTCAAATCATAAATATTCAGCTTTCATTTAGCTCCTAAATACAGCCAAGAGTGAAGGTCAGACTTGGAGAGGGATAACAGGACTTGCATGCTCTCAGCCAGGTGGAGGCTGCTGGTGCTAGCTCAGCTCACAGGGCACGGGTGGAGGAGGAGTGACACTGGCTCCAGCTGCAGGCACTTTGGTCCGGCTTTGTGGAGGCTGGCCTTTGGTCCAGACCTATGAAGACATAACAGCAAGGAAGCAACACACACGAGGTTGCTCATGGTACTGTGCTGATGTGAGTGTTTGACTTCTGGGCCAGACAGGCTTGCATCTGTCCAACTCAGTGCATGGGCTCATGCAGACAGGCATGCACTAAATCTGATCCCAGGGCCATTCCCCGACACAACCACAAAATAAACACATGCGCATTCACTGCTTTCTAGAGTGTACCGGATGTTAATGAGCAGAATAATTTGTAGTGGCTTGACTACTGCCTAGTTTTTTTAGCTTGTGGCTAATGTATGAAGGCATTTCTGATCATAACTATGCCAATAACCTATTGTCACGTCAGCTATTGCTAACTGCATTTACTCAAACAAAATATTGATGGAGTTCTTTTTTATTGCATGGAAAAAAACCAAGTGGGCATGCTTTCAAGAATCACAGTCAGAGTACAGTATGTCTGCATTTAATTATGGGGTTGGAGCAATTAACACTTGGGCTCTGCTTTGTTCTGTATTCCATGGCTGGTTGTTGAGAAAATACAATTCTCAAAAGCTTGCCATTTAAAATGTATTTAGCCTATTTTTAGTTAGCATGAAGGGGTTTACCTACCATTGCTCAGGGCTATGAAGGTTGGGCTAAGACTCAGGAGACCCTGATTCAATCCAAAGTGTTCTTTGTGACAGTGGAAAAGTCTTAATTTGTGCTGATAGCTCACTGGCCTGATGGCGAATTATTCCTTGCTGTAAGGCAGGGATTCCATTAGCTGTAAAGTGCTCAAAATCGGCTACTTAAAAAACATCAGTGTTTTCTCAGGTTTTATTATTAATATATGTCACTAATAACAATTTACATCAGACTGATTCACTGATAACTAGAGGCCCTTAAATCAAAACATTACACAATGTGCAACATATATATCTTTGCCCCTCTTTCATGAATTCTTTTAAACATCTAAGTCTGACCTAATTCAAAATTATATATCTCAGGTATGTATCTCAGATTAAAACATGTTTCAGACCCACTGGAAAAGTTATGATACTAAAGACCTCCTTTTTATTATTTCCCCTCACAACTTCACCTTGCAACACTTTCTTAATTGCAAAACAATTTTGGCTTGAACTTCTGTGTCTCAGTCTGCTGTACTGTGACCTAAAGAACAGTACATACACATGCAGAAATTAACTGGTCCCTTAGGAGTACTCTTGTGCTGGAGAGTGAAGGAGGAGAAGGCAGATTTGCAAATAGCTATATTTTCTTTCACCAACTTAATTGCTTCTGTTTGGAACTTTTAAAATCTCACCTTACCATGCAGTCATTTTCAAAGTGAGCACAGCATGAGTGACCCAAAAAAAATCTGTTTGCTTTTTTATTATAATTTTGGTTGTGATATTTTATTAGTGGAGGCTGCAACACCTCAGAGGAGTAACAGTCGGCTGGTTGTGGCACTTCTGGCATTTCCTAGATTATACTCTGATTAACTCTGCTATATTAATAAAGACCTTTTAATATGCTTTTGTGAGAGTAATTTCCTAGGGATTTCAGGGAAGCATATTGAAAAACAAACTGCATCACACAGCATCACACTGACACTTCTGTGAGTCGTCAGAGTTGGACCTTTGGATCTCTAGCAGGTGAGTTAATCAACTAACCAATCACAACACTAATCTTGAAGATTAGTATTAGAAATATTTACCTGTTTTCATAATTATTTGCTGGACAGAGGAACAATGAAACTCAGGTTGGGGTTTTCAGTCATCATTTATGGCTCTGAAAGTATCTTCCCATTCTCAAGCGCAAGCCTTTGCTGGACCACTGGAAATGAATGCCTTTTGTGGAAAATTGTCCATTTTAACAGCCCTCCAGTATTATTTTTCTTTCTGCAATCCTTGATATTTCAGTTAAAAATAAAAGTTAAATTATCATAATGATGGTAAAAACCAGTTTGATACAGTCAAAAGGGACTCTTTTTTTTTTGCAGCCCATGCTCACAGCATTTCTTATCCAGTAGAGTGCATAAACTGCACACAGATTCCCACATGCACACAACCCTTTGCACAGTCCTTTGATCTTTGACATGAATCTTCAGACACCCTTTGGAATGGGAGACACTGTTGTAGTCTGTTACAGTTGTGGGTATATCTTTGGCTTGGAGTAAATTATCTAGTTAGACGATGTTTTCTTAGTCTTAAAATGATATCAAGTCCTCAGAAGGAGATGAAAGTACATCATTGTAGCTTTGTACTTGTGGGAATATTAGCCATTTATAATTGTCTGGAATAAAATAAAAATGGAACTACTGAGAACATGATGCATAGTAAACAGTCACAGACCTGTAAGACATGTATTACTCATGAACACAGGATCAAACAACTGTTTTTCCTGCCTTTTACAATGTGTTTCTGACATAAAATTAACTGTATTTATTGCCCTAGTATCTCACTTGATGTCGATTCCCCACCTCTGTCTGTAATTTCTTATGCTGAAGTTCAAGGACTGATCAGGGCATTTTGTCTTATAACATCTTGCCAGTCTTTTATAATCTCTGGGGGGTCTAATTCTCCAGAAATTCCTACTCTTATCCATTATTATCTTCCAGCTGATAATGTATTTTTGTCTAGCTCTTTAAAACAGAATTTTACTCCCAGCACAGGAGGTGTGACACCCTGCTCAAGTTACGGATTGCAGCATCAGGAACCAGAGTTTTCAAATTTTCACCTGATAGTTTTCATCAGCACTCCAGAACTTCCACGCACCAGAGCACGACCACAGCTGACTCCTCTTGGACCCAAAAGGGACAGAGCTAAAAGGCAGCAGAGAAACAAACCTCTGCTGCCTTCTTTGATTACAGCTGCAGAATGATTTTGAGAAATTGCTATTGAGAAATACATCAACATATTGTTGATGCCTTTGGCTTAGTGAGTGATGATCTAATTTCTGTTCAATTGACCAGCAGCCAATTCACGTTTGGATCAAAGTTTGAAACATAGCTTGTTTCTTATTAGGGTGAGCTGGTCATTAGAAATGTGAATTGTAACAACTCGTAGTAAAGGATTAATCCTGCAAGATGATGAGCACTCTGTGAAGGAGGGCAGGTGCTCAGTGTAACACCTACCTTGTTCTTCACTGTAACAAGTCACAACGTTTCTCTGAATCTAATCTTCCAAATTGTCCATTAAGCCCTATCCTGTAAATACAGATATTTATACAGACAAATCTGTTGTACTGTTCACTGAGGAAGGAAAAATTAATTATACTTAATGATCCTCATTCACACCTGCATTATGGAAGACTTAGGTCAATCTCAACCCATTGCTAACTCAAAACTGTGGGAAATGGTCTTCCAATTATTAGTCTATTTTATTCTGATTTCTGTCACAGATTACCAGAATAAACCAAATGCCTTGGCCAGTCACAAATAGATCTATTCTACTTTTTTCTAAGAAAAAGCTGCTTTAACTTAATCAATAGTAGCAGTTGCATGACACAAATGAGAAGATTACTGGAATTAGTTAAGATAATAAAAATACTCTGTGTCCCTCATTAAAAGTCTTAGCAAGAGAAACTAAAATTGAAAAGAACAGTTGAAAGATCAGGGTCAACATCTGTTTAATTTTTAGCTATTTTAATTCTAGTTCATGATTATTTTAGAAGCTATCCTAAAGAGTCAAAGGAGAAAGAGCAATGGCAAGAAGACAGCGTTCTTCAGGGGACAATTCATCAGCTGATTCAACATGCTGGTATATGAGAAAAAAAGGAACAGAACAGAATTCTCTTAGTCATAAGCTAATAATAAAGTCTCTAAGCCACTGTCCAGGGTAGGGTCAGACCTTCAGCACTCTGAATTTCTGACTGGTGACATGTTGCAAGAAATCCAGCACACATGAAGAACAGGTTGCTGTGTGGTGAAAGTGGCACTGACAAGAGCCACTTAGAGTATCCCAAAAGCTCCCATTTCGTCACTCAGTGTCCCCAGGTTCACAGCACCTTAGTTCAGCATGTAGCTAAGGGACTTCCATGACAAAGAACAGCTGATGAAGGCCCTTGTGCCTTCAACATAGGCATAGATGGGGAACCTTTCAGAGGATCAGTCATATTTCTTGTGGACTAAGAACAGCTTGCTTTCTTTACCCTATAACCAGTCCAAGGTCATTTGGCTTACATCAGTGCACAGTAAAAAAGGTTTAAGAGACATCAAATGACCTCTTCCTTATGGCCAGACCACAAAGAAGAAAGTGAACTCTTCTAATTTCTCCTTAGTTTAGCTTCTACCTTAGATGTTTCCTGGGGCCTGAGATCTCTGAATTCAAAGATGGAAAATGGAGCACACTAAAAAGGATAAGTTCCTTCTCTTCTTTCTCTCTGAGGACTCCTCAGACTTTTCTTCACTACGTAGAGCAATCCAGCTACCTTTTTGCATTACAAACTTCGCTAATAAAAACCAAAATCAGACAATAAAAGCACACTTTCTCCTGATGCTCTGTTTTCTCATTCTTTCCCTCTTCCTGGCCCCACCTGTACTAACACAGTCACACTTTCAGTAGCCCTTACTGGCAGCAATGCAAGCTTTCAGTTTTTATTAAGGCTAAATCAGGAGTTTATAATAGTCCTTTTATACTTTTAATGTTGCCCATTTTACTGCTGCTTTAACATTCACTACCCAGACCTGGCTTGTATTCCATGTTCCCAGATCTAAACAACAGAACACCCCTATTAATTTAACCATGTCCTTTCTATTCTTACATTTCTTAAGTAGTACAGCTGTGATTTTGTCTTTATTTCCCTAAGGTCCTTAAACATCTTTCACATCCATACCTGCAGTCACTGCCAAGGTAGAAAGTCAAAAAGGCTCACCCAATTATACTGGTGCTTGAAGCAGGTCCATGGCTTTTGTACTTAACTCTCACCCAAGAACAAGGTTTGACTGTTTTCCTTCCCGATTTTGGTATCTGATTTCAAACTGCAGCCCATGCAAGGACCAGCCTTCTTTCATGCACCCATCTCTCAGGTTTGGATACCATTCAGCAGCCAGGTGAAGATGTCAGAGACAAGGAGATGGGAAGGAAGAAAAACAGAAAATTTTGTTCATGTCAGCTGCCTGCGCTTGTGATGGTCTCTAAGATCCTTCTTTACGCAGTTGATTATGGAGCCAGATTTTAAAAAGTATTTAAGGCCTCTAATACCAGAAGTGGCTGGGATATTTTCCAGAGCTAGCCTGCTGCTGAGCTGTAACCAGTAGTACAGCTAGTGGATGTACCAACACCTAAACTTCAACTCAAACAGGAATTCAGTCCAGAAGTAATCTTCAGAAAGCCCCTGGTCAGACACTGTTCCCTGAGGTGCCTGAATTTACTCTGAGGCTGCTACAGCTCTTTCTTCAATTTAACTCTAGCTTTCTACCTGTGTTTGGTGATATTCACAACCTCAGATAACTTGCCTGTCTGGATTAAAATGCCTGAAACAAATATTGATCGAGTATGGGATGCATGCCACTCCTTAGGCACACTGTTGCTTAAGGTGGGTCAAAGATTTGTCATGCTCTTTGTAAAGTTAGAAAACTCAGAGAGAAAGATATTTCCACAGCACTGTTCCTGAATGGAGATTTTTCTTGCTCGGGCGTTATGGACCAATGTACCTCTTCACCCTCAACACACTAATGAAAAAAATAGTATGGTACAGTGTGACCTCCCTGCAAGCAAAAACCAAGCACCGTCATGTACCTAAATGATAATACATTAAGATCATTATCGTATTTAATATAGTCAAACTTAGCATTAATCAGTAAAAGCAGCAGCAGCATCATGTTCTTCCTTAAGTGACAGATTTGTCAATGGAATTAAAAAGCCTTTCTATTGAGACACGGTGACATAAATGCAGGCATCTTAATGGAATATCAAAAATAACAACAGTCAGAAAGGACATCTCTTTTACCAATAAAGAAGAAAAAAGCTCAGATATTGACTAATTTGCTGTAAAGCTGTCTTTTGCTTTCTAATCAATCATTAACAATCAAAGGCCACCTGGCTTAATTGAGGCTAATTTTCAGGAAGCCTGATCTGGCATTCCTTGTGCACTGCTTGGTTGATGTGAATGTTGGAACAGAAAAGACATAGCACTAGTAAAGGAATGAAGAAAACCTATAATTAAAGTACTTTTTAAACATGCATAAAGCCCTTTTTTTTCCAGTGGCGATTGCAAAATATGACTGTTGGTGATCATTCAACAAACTAGCAAGAAAATAATGTTTTTCTTCTCCTAAAGGCTTTTGAAGAGTGCATGAATACATACAAAATCACAGCTGTATTTATGTTTCAAAGCTGAATGGCACCAGGCTAGAGAACTCAATGGTTTTCTGCAACCACCATCATAAAGATATCTTCTGGCATATGGGTTGTAGAAAGATTTTAGAAGATTCCAGCCGAATAGGGTAAATTAATACCCTAGACAAACACACTTCCTCTTTGGTATTGGGAAATGTTTCAGTGGAAGGCTAATTAGAGCCCCAGCAACTCTTCTCTGCAGGAAGATCTCCTCCTGTTTGAACTGTTTACCTGGCTCCATATTCCTTGTGGAAGCAGATGAGCAGCTCCAACACTTGCTTCTGACAGGACATGACACCATCTACAAGGGTTGAAGGTTTTGGGGGCCTGGTCTTGGGTTCATAGCAATGGTCTGACTGCACTGGGCTGATGGATACAGCCTATGTTTTACATTCTGCCTGAGTAATTGTAATAAATATTGATAGGTATTCTCTGTTACTAATTTATTTCAGGCAGAGCATGTCTCTGAAGCTGTGGAACGACCTTGACAGAGCAAGCAGTGCTTACCAGGCATAAGTATCTCTGCTGAGGGCATGGCAAAGGCCAGGGGATCCTGTCAACACAGCTGAAAGATACTGCTACTCAACAGGAGCTTCCTTGGTGCAACAGAAAGGTAAGATATTGCTTAAAGGCAGAAATTTATAAGTATTCAGTATTTTTCAGGATATCTCTGAAACAAGGTCGTTGAAAGATGAAATAGTACTGGGGCATTGGAACTGTAAAATGAGGCATTTCATTCCTTTACAGGGAGATGATGTGCCATTCCTAGCCTGGTCTTTTTCCTGAGGTTTGATCCTTAGGTCAGGGTTTACCACCAAGCTGTTTGGGGCCATGCTGTCCATGCCGGTGCAGTGCTGTGGTTATGTGGTGTGCCACAGACAGATCCTGTCTCTGTAGGTACTGTGGAATCCTGGTTGGTCTCATCTTTTTATAAGGTTAAGGCTTTAATCTCAATTTCAATTACCCCTATAAAATTGTATGCAAATATTTTCCTAGATCACCTATGATGAAGGGGATTGTCCTCTGGGTGGTTGCCATTCAGCTTGGCTGCCTTTACTATAGACTTTACTGGTTCGCATCAGAGTAATTCTTCATGTACAGACCCATCTGCAGTTGTAGCAGCATTTTTTTCTCCCAACTTTGCCAGGTATTTTTGCATTTCAGTGGCAGCAACTTATTTGTAGTACTTTGCTCATTGGATTCTTAGAGTACCTGCCTAGCTCGTTTACCCATAGTGTCACTGTATGTGAGCTGAAACTCAGCAACATATTTCCTCCTCCTCTGCTCCAAAGTGGAAACACTTTGAAAACAGTCTTTCCAGCCCCTAGTTGTTTCTCTGTTGATTAATATTTGACCATGAAATTAGCTCATTTGATCAGAACATGCTGCTAATAACACCAAGGTCATGAGCTCACACAGGTTGCATCCCTGTATGGACTATTCAGTTAAGAACTGGGCTTCATGATCCTTGTGGATTCCTTCCAACTTAGAATATTCTGTGATTCTGAATATAGTGAGGGTTTTGTTTTTTCTATGCTAGCTGACAAGATCAGCTGCTCTGTCTTGAAGTATGCTACTCATAACTCATACACCATCTCCCCAAAGTGTCTGTTAATTTAAATAGCCAAAATGATCATGCTTCACATTATTTGTGAGCAACCAATAAAGGACTAATAAATTTTTAATAGATGTTGTAATAATTTGTTAATTGAATATTATAGAGTACAACTGGCTTCAAATAACCATAGCATAAAACTGTTATTCTTTCTACTAATATCCTTAGCAGGCAGGTTTAATTTAAGCTATAATACATGACCCTGGTAGCAGTGATATGTTTATCTATGTAGCTACACTGCTAAGTGCCTCAATCATGGAATTTTGCAACCCCAAATGTCTTAAAACAACAACACACACACAAAAAAAATCAAACACAAAAAATCAAAATGTTGGAATTTCATGGAAACCTTCCTCCATATCTTGCAGCTTCTTGATGGTAATGAGACACTTTGAAAATGGACTACTTGTGGCTTCTCACATCAAATATAACAAGGGCATTTTCTATGTGTGTTAGAGTCTGCAACTCCTAAGTGGTTCTCTAGGTACGTGTCACTCTTTTAGTGACAAGCTTCTGAATGCTGCAGAAAATCATGTCAGCTGCACCCTCTTTACCTGCTAGAGTTCTAAGTGTGCTTTTGGCTGGTAAACATAAAAAATAAAATAGTAATGCTGACAAATATCTCACTCCTCTCTACCTTTCCCCCCCATATCAGCTTTACTATAGGAATGAAGGTCTGGAACTTCTGCATGGCTGTCAAGAGAGACCAAGTTGGCAACGGGTCAGAACAATATATTTCCTGAACAGAACCTACACCAATGGACATCTGATCACACAAAAGTCTTGTATATTCCAGCCCCAATGCACTGTATCAGAAATACTTCTGCTGCTCTGTATTTCCCGTTTCTGGTTTTTTGTCATGCAGCCCCATTTTACCCAAACAATGCAAACGAGCCATAAAATACTAAAAACCTTATCTGCATTTTTTCACCTTTGAGAAAGAGCTGGGGATAAATTCTGATCCTCACTGCAAGTAGTGACTATCTCTACTGAAGCCAGCATGGTGCCACTACTTTCATGGATATAAGACTGGGATGATTTTTGCAGAGGCAGAGCAGAGGAGACCCTGTTATGCAGTAACAGCTCTGTTCTGGAAAATTATCCACTGTTGATAAAAAATAATCATCCAGTTCTCACTCACTATTGCAGTTTTCCAGCATGATTTATGCTGATCCTGCTATTGAAGTGGTTCATTAAAAGTGACAGTGATGCTGGGACACTGGGGCAATCATGGTAGTGTTCTGCAAAAACACCTCAGAGAGCACCTCAGCATGCCCAGTCCAGCATAACCAGTGCAAGGTTTGGTCTATGATGAAAAAAGACAACTGCTGCATTTTCAGTCCATTCCGATAATGTGCTTCATTCAGAAGCAGAAGTTTATACTAAACAAATGCTCACTTTCTTCACTTCCCTTTTCACATCAGTCACTGTCAGCTTGATATAGAAAATATGACTGTTAATAGCTTGCAGTGGAGCAAACATTTGCATAACTGTTACCTCAGAGCCCATAACTCCGAGCTAATTGGCTGATGGTGATTAAAATGATTAAGTGACTGTAATTTATATGATTAACCAATTAAGCCATTCTCCTGTGATTGGCCCAGGGTAGGGTCTGGGATGTGAGCTTGTTTCCCAGCATGCATGCCGGCAGTGCACGATATTAAATATTCTTTTAAATACTTGCTGTTGTTCCTGCCAACAGCACTCAAGGTGCTTTTAAGGTATTTTAATTACTCCAAATCATTTGTGTAGCACAGAGAGTCATAAGTTGAAGGCAACCCATGAATTATTAACAAAATAAATCTAGCACTGGCTAGGATAACACAGAATTACCGAAGGCAGTAAATAGGACAGTGAATTTGATCATCCAGAACTGATGGATGACTGACTGGTGTAAATAAAGGCAATATCACTGCCTTGAACAGAAGTTACGCTGATTTATCCCAGCATGACATCCCGATTCTGATCCTTGGAAATTGAAAGTTCACCAGCAGGCCTGAATAAAAAGGTAGACAAAATTAATTGCAAATCCTTCTAGGTAAAAGAAGCAACTGACTTGGTTAATTTGTAACCAATTCCATTAGGAGTGCATTTGCCAAGGGAGTGAATGTTGTTTGAGTGAGCTCTGGTTCTTGAAAGAGCAAGGCAGGTGGGCAGGAAGCAATAATTAAGCATATTCTCTGCTAATCTCCTGCTAGGTACACTGAAGGGAAATCTTGCTGTGGTTTCATCCCCCTCTTTCCTTCCCCCTACCACCTTCCTGTGGGCTGCTGTTATGAAACAAGGGACTGCTCCATTTCCAGTTTTTTTCCCCCTCTCACCTCCTACCAGCAGACAGTTTAATTCCATGCTTCCTGAGGCTAAACACATCACCTTCATTCATATTACTTTCAATTTCAGCTGCTGTGTGTCCTGAAACTTTAAATCAGTTGCCAGTTAGCATGGACTCTCAGTTCTGACTCTACAGAATAGTAATCTTTTAAGAGATGAGAGCAATATGCTTTTCTTTTCAACTTATTTGTGATTTGCTATGTGTTTTCTGATCTTTCTTGCCTGATAATTAAATGTCAACATAATATAGAGGACTAGTATTTTACTGTCCTGTGGGTTAACTACTTCTACATGCAGTTTTGTCCAAAACAGTGGCCTTGGCAAACTGGAAAATATTACACTTAACTGTATTAAACATCTTTGTGTTGATGACTGGGTATTCCCAGTGCTTCAGAGGATGGTGTCTTAGGGCATGATATTGAATTCTTAGGGTAAACAAGGTTTGAAAATTCAATTGTTCCATGGAGGGTATGAAAATCTGAACAACTCCTTGATCTAAGTAATTTGGTCAAAATGGCTTCGTGAGGAAGACTGCAGCATCAAGATGTCTGTTTTACAGACAAAAAAAATTAAACACATTGACAATACTCCCATGCTAAGCCTATAAAGCTCAGCCTATGGTGCAAAGCCAGAAAATCATCCTCCGGTTTTTTGTCTATTGGATGATATTTTCTCCATATTACACACAGAAAGTTCCAAGCAGTGCTCTTGGGGTGTCTCTGAAACTGCTCATGAAGCTTCAGTCCTGAAGTTTGTAGACATGTGTACCTGTCTGTCTGTGACATTATTGATAGGCCAGAAAAATTTTAGATTTAACCCTGAGAATAGTCGTGAAAACTTCAGCTCCCACCAAAGTAAACAGCTAAGTAAATCTAACCAAAAATGAGAGCAGCAGTTTAAAGCTGAGGCTGGGGGACAAAAGACATCGTGTGTGACCTTGGCCCATCACCTCACCCCTCCCTGCATCCCTGTTCCCTGTTGTCAGATATTGCTCTTTCATCACTCCTAGCAAAGCTTGAGGACAAGGCCATTAATATACATAATGCACTCACACAGTAACAAGATGACGTCCATGGAAAAGCTTATAAATAAACATAAATAAGGACCTGATGAGTAAAAGGCTGGGTCCTGCCCAGGCTTCAGTGAGACTCATAAAGGCCACACAGAAAATGCATCTTAAAATAGACTATTTGAAGGTCGTAGCCTCCTGCCCCAAGCTGTCAAGACCTGAGCGGAGGCTTTGCCTGTGAAGTGATGGCACTGCTGATGACATCAGCACTCTCCATGCAGGTTTTGGCAGGTGTTAGCCATTCGTTTCACCTTTGCTACTGTTCACCCAGGAATTTCTTCAGAGTCATGACTCGCCATGTGCTTTCATGGCAACTACCATTTAGTTGTATGAAAAAACACATTTCTGCTGAAGATCTGCTGCCATGATATCAGAACTTGAGGGAAGGCAGACCTCTAACTGATTCTTTTGACAGGTTATAAAATATTAAAAGAGGGTAAAGTTTTAAAACTCATTTTTACGTATCTCTCTACAGCCAAGTGCTGCTGGCCTAAGGGATCAATGAATGAAGCATTACATAGAAATGCTGAATTCATGTTATCCTTGATAATCTATATTTCAAAAATGAGACTGAGCTCTTAAATGACCCACACATGGATTTGATCTGCTCTTCCCTTTTAACTTAGTCTTCAGTAGCCTGGCTTTAAAAAAATTAACTGTTTCAGTAATGTGGGAGTCCTTTCATTCCTACAGTCTTCTGATTAGTTCCAATAAAACTGAATAGTAATAAAGTTAAAATCCATTAGTGGCTACAAGACACACAACAGAACCTGTTCCGGTATTTTAAAAAAATGTAAAGCCATTATAGCCTCCTGTGCAACTTTGAATTTAGCACATTTTTTGCTTTTTGCTTTCTTGCTTTTTTTTTGTTGTTGTTGTTATTTCAAGCCTCAGCAACACTAGCGTAATTTCCCCATGTAATACTATGAAATCTATTCTGTCAGAGTACTGCAGTAGTGGCTCAACATGACTGAAAAAACAAACTTTAAAAAAGACCAAGCCACCTTATTAAGCATTATATTGATTTGGAACATTTAAGACTTCATCTATATCATTTAAGACTTCATCTTCTTCTATCTGATATGAAAGGAGAGGATCTGTAGAGGGAATTTTTTTCTAGTGAAGACCCAACGTCCACGTTGTCTGTGTCAGGGCTGGGGGGCAACTTGGAGAGTTTTCAGACCAGCACAGGTAGGTTTCCCTGAGTTACTGGAGCACTCTGTGCTCTCCCAAAGAAGATTTTTCAGCTCAGTTTTACCCAAAACAGTTCTGATTTTGCTGTGAGGTAACATCTCAGTGTAGCTCCAACAGCCTGTGCAGTAGCTCAGCCTTACATCTAAATTTGTGCTGCTGCACAAAATGCTGGAAACACACCCTTTGAGCTCCCAGTTCCTCATGGTGCTTCCTAATAATCAAATTCCAAATCTCCTTAGAAATGCAATGCATCTCTGAGGGTAGTTTTGGCCCATGTGATGTTTGCACCAACTCCCCTCCCTAAGGCAGTTGAACAATTCCAGAGCCCCAGCACTCAGCAGCAGGGTCAGGTCCCCCACAAAATGGTTTTTCTTTTAAAAATGGAAGAATTTCCCATTTTCTGGGCCAGTCCCCAAGAAGGATGCCCAGCCCAAGGGGCCCAAAATCTGAATCTCTCTCATTTTTGGGCAGCCAGCAGGGCTGCAGGGAACATTTCCTTGGATTTTTAGCACCCCCAGTTGAGGAGGAAACTAGCCCAGGCTTTATCTTTCTTTGGTTAAATACCTTAACCACTAAACACCTACACAAAAGGACAGGCAACCCCAAAACCTCCACCAGCAGCCAGGTTTTAAAAGGGAAGACAGATTAACACAGTGCATAGACGAGGTAAAAACCTCCAACAAGTTCTTGGATCAGAGGGTTTCCTCACAGGAAAAACAGTAGACTTTCTCCTCCTGAGGAATAATTGGGGGCCTGGCAGGTGTGCCTGGTGCTTAAAATAAAATAAAAAATTCCATGACTGCACTTTTCAGTGAAGTCCTCTTTTCCTGGATGAAAATCAATTAACTCTTCACTGTGCCTTGAGGCTAACAGACAGGAAAGAGATTAACAACAGGAAAGGAGACTTCAGCTTTATTGTACAGCAGCATAGGGCTCCCCATGCCTGATCCACTCCATGAGTGCTCTAATCCAGGGTCCTGTCTCAGCCGTGAAAGTCCAAGGCATTTAAGCACATGCTTAACTTCAGGCATGGGAAGATTTTCAACAGCCTGGTGGAAGTCTGGCATTCGCCTCTCCTCCTCCCCCAGCCCTGGGTGGGAGTTACACACCTAATTGTTTTCTACCCCTTTGAACATTTCCACTCGACATGCTTTCCTAGGGACTGAAGAACTGCTGAGCTGGGGCCTTCTGGAATAACTGCTCTGTTAGGGAAGCTGCTCGTTAGCCCTCTGTCGTCTAGTGGCTGGCTTTTGTCCTGGGGCATGGGGGTTTATTTGCAAGCAAGGAAAAATAATCTTTTTTTAAAAAAATTCAATTTAGGATGATGCCAGCCATTCTAGCTGAACAGTCATTCCTTTTTCAGTCAATTCAGTACCTGGATAAAACAAGGATCTGTGTCACACTGGTTAGGCTCTGTTAAAAAAAAAAAATTGAAATAAAAAGTTTAGTTGCCCTTTAATTATATTGACTGCCTTTCATTTTTCAATTAGGATAGAGGGTAACCAAAAGTGCATGGTCTATCTCTACACTAGACATGATGCTATATCTTGTTCTGAGCTGTTTAATTTGTCTTCTTAACACAAATCCTCTCAAAATAAGAAGCATTTACATACTCCTGATCATTCTTAGCCATTTCCAAGGTCTCCAAGATCTGTTATGTCATCTTTGAGATAGAAAAACAAAAGAATTCTGGCAAGATTTATACATGCCATTATAATAGTCCCTGGATTAGTCCTTGTTATATTTTTTCTTTTTCTTTTTCTTTCTTCTATTTCAGGTGGTGCTAACAGGTGATTGCAGAACAGCTATAGTGAGATCAGAACCAGATATGTTCCGATAGTTGTCACATAGTCATTAATTTATAATTATGTTTTGAGACATAATAGATAGGTAATTTTTAACACTAAGATATTGTTCTTATTGACCTGTGTGCGTGAAATGTCAGTGGTCTGCATCTGGGTGTAAAAAAATACATAAGGACTGAAAATGTGGTATTTTAATTAGCACTTTCAAAAATTTGACAAACCTAGGAAAAAATTATTTTTGTAATCAAAATTTTCTACTGAAGAGTCTTCTTTTTTCACACTAAAAAAGAAAAAGCATTCAGCAGAACTGAAAACTTGCACTTCAAAATAACAATTAAACCAGAAAAGGTTTAAAGGTGCCTTCTAGTTTGAAATGCTTTCATTTTTCTTCTTAACTCCCTGGTTGGTCCGTGTATTTGATCTTACCCCGGGGTCTTCCTCTGAGGTATGATGGCACATTTTGAGACTCCTTGCTTTACTATATTAAAGGCAAAACTGGTGAATCAAAGTGAAAGGAAGGAATTCAGGTTATGAATAGCATGTCTGCATAGACATTTTTGGGGTTTGGAAGAAAAATTTATAGTTTTTCTGTGTTTGAGTTTTCTGAAGTAAGGACTACTTTCTCTTGAAGTCCTTAGTGGCTGGAAACTCTTTGAAGACTTAGTTTTTATAACATGCACCACTTTCCTATGTAGAAATATATTTAAATGTTGCCTATTCCTTCTTTTTAAATAGAGCACTTTAGCACATTTACTTAAAATTGATCACTCAGTGCTGTTTTGCTTTTTGTGCCCTACAGATTTCTAGTCTTGAGCACTGAGTTGCTTTATATTAATTTGGGTTTTTCCCCACACATTCCTCATACCAGCTCGAACCTTTCAAGTTTTGGTTGATCCAATCGATTTTCTTTACGTTCACCAAAAGGACTTCTTATTCCAGCTTATCTCAAACTCTCTCCCTCCTCTGCATAATTCTCTTCTCTCAGAGAAGAGACCACCCACACCCACACTGTCCTCTCTTCTGGTGTCTCTCTGCTGCTCCACTCATAACTTAATTCTTTAGAAACTATTGCTGAGTGCATTTTCCTGTAAGTTTGCCAAATGGCCTAAATGGGGCAACCTTTTTCTCAGTTTCTTGGTGGTATATGAAAACATAAAGCCACAGGCATTTTATTATGCTGCAAAATTGGGTCAAAAGTACTTCTGAAAAAGTCAGCCTCTATCAGAAATAGGATGCTTAGCCAAACACATCTGTGTTAGGTGAACTATTTCTTCCTTCTTTAAGAAATATTAGACCTCAATATCTACAATTGCCTGTAAAAACTGTAAGAGAGGATTCAGGTAGTTTCCCACTCTGCAACTGGAATTTTATGGGATGTTTAGCAGGCAAAACACCTCATTGAAAAGGCAAATATACCCTCTTGGTATGCACAAGAAAACTCAAACCCTGATATCATCTTATGTGAAACCAGTTTTACAACCACCACTACTGAGCTGATTGCATATCTCTTTTGTGGTTCCCTTCCTCTTAACAGAGACAGGATGCAGGCTTAACTAATGAGAAAAGATAATCTATTCAGACAAAATAATTTATTGGCATAAATCAAGAGAACACTGGTGGTACTGGAACACTGGTGGCTGGAGCAACTGGAATGGTGAGGGTGCATCCTCAGCCGTGCTGAAGGAATCTGCAGGTCTGTATGAGCAACACAAGTGCCTAAGTTGTGCCCTTTCTGCTTCATCTGGATATCACCTGTCTCTTCCTTTTCACTGGCAGGGCATGTAATTTATACAAGATACTGCTTAGCTTTACAGTATTTTCTCATTCAACAGAAAGGTTATATTCAAAATAGTGGTGTAAGTGCAAAGGGAAGTGCTCAGCGAATTAAAGTAAGTGGAAAGTAGCAGGGAAGGAAAACAAATACTTGGCATGTTTCATAAGCTATGGACAGGCAAAGGGACAAGGTACAAAATTCCAGGCAAAATAACATTAAACATCATCAGTCTTTGACCTGGAAATAGGGAAGGACAAGAGATAGAATATCCAAAATTAGGCCGTCTCAATGGCACAATGTGATGGTAACACTAGACTTGGCTCCTAATTTGGTTGCAGTTGTGTTTTACCTGCTCAGAAAAGGCTTCTTCCTAAGCTCTTGTGAAATTTCCTTCTAAATCAGCATCCATGTCTTAACTAATATTAATGATGTGCTACTCCTTAAATGATTTTTAAATGACCCCTGCTTAACTTTGAATTTTTAGGCCACACTAAAGAGAAATAGAAATAATGTTATAAAACCTCTTATAATCAACTTTCCCCTAAATGTTTATACAGTATACCAGCTTCATTAACTTATTCAAAAAGCCTTTAATATGGGAGACATATAAATGCAGATCCTTTATAAATGCAGCTCTTCCTGCTCTGAAATTGGAGCTGACTGTGATCTTTATAGCTGTTTCCTGTGCCGTGGGAGACTTGAGTCTGAGATCAGCTCAGCTAGCCTGGATGGTTCAGAGTTTACATCTATATTCTGGGCTCTTAAACACACAGCTAATAGAATAGAACAGAATAATGAGATGATGTTACACCTTAGTGCTTGGCGGGTTCTGCTGGCGTTTACTACCTAGAACAAGAGAGGCCAGAAATTTCTTTCCTCTCTCCAGGTCCCTTATAGCCTTTGATTGCAGGGGCTACTCGGTGGCAGGTGAAGATCAATTAAACTGCCACAACCAAATGGTCAGAGAAGAGGTCCCTGAAGAATAATGGAAAAAAGAATTTCTCAGACTTGCAGCATGTTATAAAAGCAGCAATACCACCACTATGAGCAATCTACACTTCATTAAGGGAGAGAGTCAGGATTAATATCTGAAAGGCAACCTCTGCAGTGTCTATTCCAGCAATTATTTGTATATGCATACACATAGGAGATGGAGCAGAAATAGTGGAGAAATGGCACACAATGCCTTTTTGCTTCCCTAGCAATGTCACACGTGAAATATGAAGCACTCTGAGCTGATGACTTCCTTGTGCTGCTTATACATTATCCTGCCTGGGCAACAACCAAGTTCTGTGCAACAGTACTTCATTATTTTAATTAAGCTTATTGCAAGAGTAATCATCATTGCCATCAGTATCAATCACCAGTAATATTTCCAGTGATGTCTGTAAGTGATGAAGGTCCTAACTGACAATAAATAATAATGTTCCTGGCTTGAGCTGGCACTTCATTGGACTTTTCTGGATTGCTTTAAGTACTCCAGGCTCACTACAAAAAGAACTATTTATCTATGACAAAAGCCAGGTCTAAATCATACTTGTTTTGACTTCCCAAATGGATATGTTCATAATGTCAGCAAAATTTATCCTTTTGATTATGGCAGCTACCAAGTTTGAATCACATTTTGAAAGAAATTAGAAAGGTCTCAATACTCTGCTGCAGACATGCTTTCCCATATATCTTTAATTAGTATTGATTTGAATAAGTTCTTTATTTTATTAGAAGGAGACAGCATAACATTGTTTGGACTCTCAAAATGCTTTTGGTATTAGTAAGGAAAAGGCTGAAGGGACATCTTTGCAGTCACGTCTAAATGATCCCATGGTGTCGAGATCTGATTGAAATGTATTACTTACACATTTAGTCCAAAATATCAGTGCACTTGCTTATTCCTGTCATTACGCCGCTATGGATTAAACACTCTGCCTCTTTTGGTTTGTGCTGCAATTTTTCTTAGATGGACAAAGAAATTTCTGGCAGTTTAGAAATGGCTTTCCTATTTTTATTTCTTTGTGTGCTTTTTAATGCTCTGAGGATGTTCATTTGCAGTTCAGCAAGAGGATATATATACAATTGTTCCAGAAACATAGAACTTAAAATATAAACATAATATTTCCAAGAAGTTTTGAAGTATTAATACAATTAACAGAAATCCTAAATTATCTTTTTATTATCTCTCATAAAAAAGCAAAATCCAGGACTATTCACAAACAATCATCCACCTCAGCAATAGCCAGACTCAGCTGTAAGATCAATAGCTGAGCTGACAGTCCACCCTTCTTTTCTCTCCCTGTCCTTCTTTCACCTCTCTCTCTTTCCTATGAAAGGCAGGCACCGAGCAGATGTTGCTGGGGTCTTTGACGAGTGATAGCAGAGACGACCACTTATTGCAGCAAATATTAGACAAGACTGACATTTCCCAAACCAGATTTTCAGGAAACCGCAGCTTTTGTATTTTGTACTTATTGATAGGCAATGCAAAATAAAAACTCTCTCTGATGGCACAAAACAGCAAAAACACAGCACACAGCAAATGGCAGGACAAGAGTTGCTGTAAATGCAATACCTCATGTTGTGAGTGGGGTGAAATGACTCCATAAGCTCCAAAATAAAACAGCCATCCATAGGATTATCCTGTATAGCCCTTCAAGCAGGGTGCACAGCCACCCTCCAGAGCTCCTCTGTAGCAACAGGATTGTCAAACAGCCCAGCTCTCCACAGCAGGGAAGAAGAGGTGGGCTGAGGGGGACTCCTGCCTCCTGCCCCATTCTGGCTCTCCACAGACAGGCACAGAAGGAAAAAGAGTGCACAGAACAACCTGCGGGACCTCTCCATCATAGTGGTATGAATTTAGTTTTAATGGTCTGTATTAGAAGAAACTGAAGATTTCACTGATTTTCAGTGTTCTCCACGGTAAGTGGTTCAGGCAACCCAGTTTTATTTCCAAAGCATCACAAAGAAAGGCTTCCAAAAGTGGACAGCGAGTCAGAGTAATTAAAAGAAATGGTACAGTTCTTCTGGATTAAGCAATTCCTTCTTTTTCCATCACACATGGTGTAAAGGAACATGTTTGCATGAAGCACTGACAACATTGAAGAACATTTCTCCATTTCTTTCTTGTCCCCAACACTCATTTAATGCATGCTGCCATTTTCCACATCAATTTTTTTCTAGTGCCAGTAATTTATTCCATTGCCAGCATATTTAGTTCAGGAAACACATTCCAGTTTGTCTGTCTATCTATCTATCTATCTATCTATCTATCTATCTATCTATCTATCTATCTATCTATCTCTCTGCCTACCTACACAACTGCCCATATCTCCCTTCTTACTAAGTCATTCTAAAATCCAGTGTAAAAAGAAGCAGTCTTTTTCACTTTCAAGGGGCTGAACCAATAAAGTATTTTCCTGAGGTAAGACAATTTAGCATTCTTGTGTCTCTATTTGTAGCTATTTGCAGCTGAAAAGATGCAGCTTGGTCCATCCTGGGTACTTATGGAAAAGAAAACCTCCATAGCTAAATCTTCTGTGTTGCATCAGGAGCTCATCGCATCCTCTGTTTTATGAACACAAATGCAATGCATTTTCGCTCTGAAAGTCAGGCAGTTCCTGGCCAATCCATCCCTCTGAGAACTGTGGACACAGACACAGAAACATTACCATTATTATTTTGAAGCCTTGCTCTTTGCTTCTCTGAATGAGAGCTGCTCTTTCTGTTTTTCAGGGCTGCATCTCACCTTCACAGAGATGTCTCACTTCCCCGGTTTTATCTCCTTAGAGGTGTTGGATATGCCACATAACCCTTCCTATAGATCATGTTACAGCAAGTCACACTCCTGGTGCTTTGGACTCTTTTTAAAATTACATTTTACACATCAGTAAACTTGTAATGTAGGAACAGCTTTCTCAGTGTTATTTATATCCCTGTGTAGCAAAAGAATTTGTCAGAGAGTAATATGAATGTTATTTATCTGATGGCTCAGCTTTATTGGCTGCTACATTTCATATCCCTCAGTACTTTTTGGCAGAGGAGTAAATAACAGGGCTGTTAACCTCTAACACCAGTATAAAAATAGGCATTTATTAAGGAGTAAATATTACTTTAATTATTATTGTCCTAGTTTCCTTTCTCTGTAAAAAAATTGGATCCTTTTGTAGATCTAAAAAATATCCAAATTTTATTTAAGTTGTAGACAGTTATCTGGTCACTTGGTCTGGTTAGTTTCTGGTACCTTCAGCAGTAATTAAGGAACATATAGTGCTTCAGGCACCTGATTGGATAAAATTAAAATAAGCATATGAAAATTGTAAGTTAAACCAAGGTGTCCAGGGTTACACTGACATCTGTCTGTGCCACATCAGTGGCTGCCTTCCGTGACCTCTTCCATCCTCAGATAAACATCAAGCAGACCTAAGAAGAGATCAGACCTATCACTGTTTCAACAGCAGAAATCCCAGACAGTAGCAAGGGGAAATGAATTAAGTCCTAAACCCTCAGCCCTTCCAGCAAGAATTAAAAAGCACACAACGCTCACAACCTCAGAAGACTTTTTACTTCAAGCTTCCTTTGGTTTTGAAAATCAACAGATGTGATATATGTAAATACCTTGGGAACCAGGGTTCCAGCATCTCACCAGGGATGTTCAACACCCTGCAGGATCAAGGCATTTGCAACTCTCTAAATCCCCTCAAGTGGCAATATTTCATTACAAAGCAGGGAGAGGAGTCTAAGTGGCATTTCTGTTTCTATGACAATTGCAGCAGCAGGAAGCACTGAGGTTTGTTACTTCAGAGAACTCTATCTTCTGCTGCTGGATGCAACTTTCCTCTTCAAAATCTCATCTGCTTCACCTAGAGAGAAAAAATTAATAACAGTTAGCATGGAGAGATTATCAAATATCTAGTAAATAAAGCAGATTTTTATATAATGTGCAACTGTATATATTGGGTTACTTTAAAATTATGTAAAGGATTAGTAACCTTCTGGTAACCTTGTGATGTCTAGGCCCTCCCACCTCAGGTGTAGCACTTCTATGTGAGAGATCAACAACAAGTTGAAAGTACCATTACTTCAGACTATAGAACATGCTGGATTCACCTCGGAGGGATATCATTGCTCTGGTAGGTATTTTCACACTCTTTATTTCATTCCTCAAGTAGCTTCAGACAAATGTTTTAGTGATGGCTAAAGTCAGCATCTATGAGCTGTTGGGAGCCTCACATGGGGTCAGCAGCACCTGTGGTAATGACAATATGGGAGCTCATCCCATGCTTTTAACCATAGCCCTTCCTGTGGCTCAGTGAAAGTGTTCAAGCTTTTACATTTGACAATAGCATCACTATGTAGCATTAGGGCTTAGCCTGAGAGAAAACAAAAGAATTTCTTTGCCTGACAGAGTGAGACATTTTCTACAGGAAGCCTCTGGAGCCCAACAGGCCACAGGAGTCCTCTTTTTGATGTCAGCAAGGACTGAAATTGGCTGGCACATAGACCACAGGCTCACTCCATGACCACAGTGGCCACGGGGAAATGGTCTAGAGCTTCAGTTTGCAGCCAGGCCTCCCATCCCAGTACCAAACAGGTCATGGCAGGAACATGCTTCAAATGGCATGTGGCAAGAAAGGCCTGTTAATCCTGGCCAGAGAAGCATCAATATGCACATGACCATTAAGGTGGAATATTAATGGGGTCACTCCAGTGGGAAATATATGAGACGATGTTTTAAGTTTCTTGACACATATTGTGAACAAAACTTCATTTGGTCTTGCTAAACAGAATCACCTCTGTTTAGAAGGAACATATAAAAATCTACAGAAACATTTGTTGGGATCTTTTAAGAAAGTAGAATCCAAATTATTTGGTGGATCTGTTGAAGATTGCAGTAACTTAGAGAAAAAATTGATTTCATAGTGAGATCAGAATGTAAAAACTTAGAGTTGTGACACTCAAAAAAAACCCAGTTCAGTAAAGAAGGATGGTTAATAGAAGAATTTAGAACAGGTGATTTTGAAACTAACAATGTAGAATGATGAGATTTTTTATAGTGAGCCCTTAACACTTACTATGTCTTTTCATTGGGGTAGAGAAATGAGCTGCATGCCTTTCACACAGACTCACACAATGGGTAAGGCTGGCAGGAACCTCTGGAAGTCACCTAGTCCAACCTTCTCGCTCCCACAGGGCCCCCCTAGAGCATGTTACTCTGGAATGTGTCCAGATGGCATTTGAGTATCTCCAGTGAGGAAGACTCCACAATCTCTAGACAACTTGTTCCAGTGCAGGTTAACCCTCACAGTACAGAAGTTTTCATACATGTTCAGGCAGAATTTCTTGTGGTCCAGTCTCTGCCCAATGCCTCTTGTCCTATTGCTCGGCACAACCAAAATGAGCCTGACTCCTTCCTCTTGGCACCCTGCCTTCAGAAAGCTTTCATACAGCCAGTCTCATTATATTCTTGCTGATCAGATAAGAAGCAAATGGAAAACAAAATTAACTTTAAGAAAGTAACAACTAAAGCTCAGTGTTTTTTGTACACAAACCTGCTTAATGAGGTATAGCTGTTATGAGTTCCATTCCTGCAAGTCTTATCTTCATCCATCCCCCAAAAAAAGTGACAACTGAAATGAACTATACAAAGTTTCCAGTCTTACTAAGCATATCTTCAGAGACACTCCTGCAAATCTGTTGTCATCTGTAATTACAAGTTTGCGAGCTTATTTTGAAAGGTGGTTTCATTCATACGCGTTGCTTTAAAATCACACACAGAAAAAGATTTTCCATATTGAAAACTTTTATTTTCCTTCTTTCTCTTAGGAAGAAGGCAGGAAATTAACATGTGTTCAACATGATTTCCAATTAAAATCACAATGAAGCATGCCGTATCTTAAAATATAATTAAACTTAATATTTTTAAACAGACAGGGAATTATAATCCAAAAATTGTCTAAAATGAAATCAACATCTGTTTCCCAAGTAATTTAGCATTTAACCAAATGAATTACAGCACTGATTCAGATAACTGGATTGGGGTGTAAAGTGGCCCATGTATGATATATTATGTTTATAGATTAGTATATGTCATAATATAATATTTTTGTTGTAAATAAGGTGATGAATTTGTATTGAGAGAGGAGATTCTGAAAGCTCTGAGGATATTTATTCTTGTAGGCTTAGAGAGATGTCCTTCTCCCTCCCTCTCTCCCTTTTTCTCCCTCATTTGCAGTGAGACTCAAATCCCAATTCCTAGAAAATCATTAAGTGTTTTTTTCCTTTCCTGGTTACCCATTATGATTTTTAGCTCAACCCTCTGCACCCTGACTTTTCCTGAAATAACAGACCAGGCAGGATGTGTTGCTGTGCATGCATTCAGCTGCTGCACAACTGCAGGGTACTGCAGAAGGTCATGTCCAAGCACAGGTCCAGCTCAGGGGATTGCTATGCTCCAACATCAGGAAGAAGTTAAATACTTTCAAAGCTCTAGAAGTCACAGTTTGCTCAAAAGGCTTTTTGTTTCACATGAAACTGTTAGTGTCCAGTGTCTCACAGATGGATGGATGGATGGATGGATGGATGGATGGATGGATGGATGGATGGATGGATGGAAGGATACTGTGCATCAAGCTCGAATCTTTCTTCACTCATAGAGCCAACACCACTGTTGTAGGTATCCCCTTTGCCCAGCTCCTGTTCTTGGACATGACTCATTTTTCTAGTAAGGGAAAGCCAAAGAAAACTAGCCTCAAAACAGACAGTCTCATGATGCAGGAGCTCAGGAAAAAAGAATATATGGCCAGTGGGAGTGAAAGTTCAGAAAGAGCTACATGGAAACTTGTAGGTTGTGGCAAAGGTTGTGGCTTCATTTCTAAGCTTGAGAGATCTTTACAAGAACTCTGAGTTATAATCTCATGCATTTTAATGCTCCCCGATAATACTCTCAGTGGCCTGATGCCCCGGACAGTTTGTGCCTCCTTAGAATCTAATTATCCAGTTCTGCTCTTCGAGGAAGGAACATTCACAGAGAATGTTGCAAAGGAAAGAGCCTGGGGCAAGATGGTTATAGGTACAAGGGACTCAGCTCTTTATAGAGATTATATGTCTGCAGGAAGTGAGCACAGCTTTGTTTCTCAATTCTTTATGGTGATGGCAAGAAAAAAGCAATACAAGAAAAAAAAAACTGAAAACAAAAGGCAGTAAAAGGGAGAAAATGAACAAACTAAGGTTCATGGTAGGAATTTGAAAAAGTAGGAAGTTTTTGCATATTCTTAGTTCAGTTTAATGTGTGGGATTAAGATTTCGAGTTCAAACGGGTCATAAACCAGGTGTAGTAAAAAAAGGTTAAAAGACTTCATAGAAGTAAGCAGCTATGTGACTATAGCTTTACCTATCAAGACTGGGGACAATTTCATAAAAATGTTTCCTATCAACAAATTAGCCATCAGAAAAGCAAACAAATTTCATAATCACCAATTTTCCTGCCATTCCCTAATCTGTCTTGTGATATGCGTAATTTCTCTTTTAAACTCCCAAAGCATTAGTTCTAAGAAATGTTTATTTTATTTACTTTTTAAAAAGCACAAAACAAGACAAACAAACAAAATTCCACCCAACAGCTACACCAGCAGCTACACCTTTCTCAAATGCTAAGAGCCCTTTAAAGTGATCATGTCTTTTCAGAGTGCTATCCTTAGGAGTAACCACGGTATATTGACACAAGAAACCCATCTAAGGAAGAATGGCATAGAGAAATATTACGTAGATTTGCGTGTAGTGACATCCCATCTTTTCCTCTGTGCAATTTTATCACGGCATTTTTACAACACAGACAGAGCTATACAATCAGGCCAGGGATTCAGGAAATACAGTACCAATCATATTTGTGGAGTTGACTTAATCTTTGGAACCTTCCATGACAGCATAGTCAACTATTGTTTTGTTTGTGAAGAACAGACAAATCTTTTTAGGCAATTCCTTGTAAACTTAAACTTCTGCATTTGGCTGGATTGATATAGAGAAGTAACCAGCAATGCAATAAAAATACATCATTTACATCTTCCCACATTTAAATGTATTATCCACACAGAAAGTTATTAAGAACAAGTTATTTATTTCATGCTCAGGGTTTCTGAAGTCTGCAAAATCAGCAGTATGGAAATGAGTAATTTTTGCTCATCTCACATTGTTTAATAGGTTAAACTGAGCATAAACTCAATGGCAGCGTTGTGATTCACATCTAAACTAAGCTTTGTTTCTGTTATGATATACTCTTCTACTCCTTAAGGGCCTCTCCAATTCCCATTGAAGTCAAAGAGAGTATTTCTCTTGATGCAAAATTGCTGTATAAGATTCTACACATGCATTGTGTGCAATAGCTGTTGTAGATGCACGTGTCACAGCCCATGGAACTAGGATATACTATGGTGTGTATTAATTTCAGGGACTTTAAAATCACTTCAGGCAAAATCTTCTTACAGTAGAAACCATGCAGTTTTATTGGAAGAATTTTTGTTATCCTAATGTCATTGGGTAATTTTACATCTTTTTCTGAAATAAAAAATTCATCCATTATTTCTTTAAAAGAAAGTATTATTAATTAGTTCACCTCCAAAATTTTTGAGCTGTTAAAATATTCAGAAAATATTTTTAGTGACTTTTTTTGTCACATTGTTTCTGTAAGTTATATTAATTGCTTTATTTGTTTTCCATCTGGAAGATGGAAACACATGTATAAATACTGTAAATGGGTGTGTTTTTCAGCTAGTAGGCAATTACAGCTGCTAGAGAACTTAGGTGCCACTGTCACATTTAGTGCCTTTGCTGCCTTAAGCCCAAGGGACCTGAGCAGTTACTATTCAAGTGCTTGCCTGCTCTCACAGATATCTAGGGTGGTAAAGATCTTCTCTTTCTTCTGTGAAGCTTAATCACTCAAAATTAAATATTTTTTAGAATAAATGTTGTTAACCCTGTAGAAATCTTGGAATGGAGAGGCCATCCAGTCAGGGCAAAAATATAGAGCTTGGAGCACCTGGAGATTCTTCTTCCTCCCAGCTTCCATCCAGCTGTCTGCAGCACATCCAGTGCCTTTCTCCAGTGATTCCCTAGAGATCGCAGCATCAGTTATCACTCAATGTCAGGGCACAGACAAGAACCTCCGAGAAGAGGAGATCATGACCTAGTGAGGAGCAGGGAACAGTTCCACTTGACTCCAACCTCCCATAGGCTGCTCTTTCTCCTTTCTTCCTCAGCAGGAGTAATTAACTACCCTACATGTAGCAAAGCAGCTTCAGCAGTTGAATCTAACTTCCCGTGGTGCCTGGGGCAATGGGGCTTTTCAAAGAGGATGGTGCATGCGTGTCACAGCAGGTAGAAAAATGGTTTGGTCTCAGGTCTTTCATATCTCAGAGGAAAGCCCTAATTGCTGGATTCCCAAGGAAAAGCACAACATTGTCAACCTTTGCCAGCTGCACAAGATGTGCTCAGGTGCTGCAGGTATGTGCCTAAACATCAGGCATTAAAATACCCACCTATCTGGAGACAGTTCACTGAACTCACATGGAAAATTAAAAGTTCTCCAAGAATTTTCAAGTAATCATTTATTTGGGACACTTAGCAGCCTCAAGGATTTTGTGCTGTTTCCCAGGCCTGGGTTCTAGCTGAGCTCATATAATTCAAGGTTCAAAACCTGATGGAGCCAAAATGGTCTCACTGCATTTTGTTTTCTGCTAGTCCTGGATTCAATCAGAGAGCCAAGTTGGTCTACATATCACAATAGGATCTCTCAGGTCTTCTCTCAGTAATGCCACTTGGAAGGATTATTATGAGCTGAATCAATTGCCAAAACATTTTTCCTACAATTCTCTACCACGTACCTTATGATTGCCACAGAGAGACACTTTGCTTGCGTGTTCAATTCAATGAGATTTGACAATTCCTAGAACACTCCGAGAAAATAGGTCTGCTGTCACCATGCAGTACCTGCTTAACGTGCACACTGCTTGAGAGCAGATGGAAGCCTTTACTCACTGAAAAGTGTGGCAGGGAGCTGAAACTCTTCTCTGCACCAACATTTTCTCAGCATATTCAAAGAAATCTGGTAGTGTAGAGGTTCAGGATGCCTGGCACTGCTCTTGGCTTTCTAGATGTGTAAGGATCAGAACCCTCAGCAGAATGCTTCCTAGCCCAGGAGAGCCAATAGAGATGGTTTTTCTTTTGTGAGCATGGTACATATTCCTTGTCTTCAGAGTTGACAAAGCAGTAAATGAGTAAGGACAATAGACACATGCTCCTTGACTGGATTGAAAAAAAAAAAAGGACAGAAAAAGTGTATCAGGGTCTTATGACTTTTTAATAGTCGTTATTTAAGTTTAAGTGAGAGTCTTTGTACACTTCTCCTCCTCCATTGCAAGCATTTTTTACTTCAGAGTGTGCATTGTTTCCGCATTCTGTTTCTCCTGGAAGATAAAGCTTTCTGTATTTAATGAATTGTCAGAAATACGCTTACTGAAAGTCCAATCAATTGCTTCAGAATTTACTTCTTTATGCATTAATTTTACCACCACAAGAATGGCTTGTTTTCCTGCAGAAAGGAAAGCAAAAACACCAGAAAAAGGGCTTTTTTAGTTGTCTGAATAATCTTTTAAATTTGCATATAACAAGTGAATAATATCTGGAGTTGTGTCTTTCCCTGCCTTCTCCATTTTCTTCTTGTGGAGAGCTCAATTATAGAAAAGCTTTATTTTTTTCATATGGGAAAGATATTTGCTGTATTTGGTGTGCAGGGTAAATCAGGTCCTTGGTGCTGCTGTAGTCTTATATTAGGCCATGAGTTTTCAGGGGGAATGCAATGCATGAGCAGAAATTGCAAATTAGAACCTTTCTCTTTTTTTTTCTTTTTTTTTTTTAATAAGCCTCTTGGGCTGATTTCTCTCTTCCTCTCTTCACTTCGCTCTTATCTTTCTGACAATTATTAATTTAGTTTAGTATAAGAAAGGTAAAAATCACACAATGAGAGTTTGTCATGGAGTTTATTTAGTATTTAGAGAGCTGATGTACGTAGTTAGGAATTAAAAAACAGCTCATCAAAATTAACCTTGCCCACCGTGTTTATTTTTATCAAATTAAGTTGATTGAAGTAAACTTAATTTCTCCTTACTCACCTGCTTTTATGTGAAATGGCATGACAGAAAACCAGCACAGCACATCCCAAATGCACCACCATCATTTTAAAGCATTTATTCACCTGTATGTCTTGTTTCACTGACATAATACAAAATTACAATGAGGGCTGACACACTGCAAACACATGGGATATACCAGGGAAGGAGAAGATGGCAAAGAAAAGAGATGGACACTTGTCAGAGGGGTCATCTTTTACTCGTAGCAGTGAGGTTGCTGGTTTGGAGAAGAGAATCAGAAAACAGCCAGTCAGCCGTGCTCCTCAAGGCAGGTCCATAAATCTCTCTGTTGGGCAGAAGATCCTCAATGGTGCAATCCCAACAGATGTAAGTCTACACTACAAAATAGCTTCAAGCTGAGTCTTTGCAGCTTAGTGGTAATATACCAGAAGAGTTTAATTATCTCTCTCTCTCAGAAGAGTTTAATTATCTGGGGCATTACCCTCCCTAGGGCTGCATGGCTGGTATTCAGCTCCGAAGTTGCAGAAGTTGCTCGGTTGCAGCAAGCTGGCAGGGGCTCATAACAACACAGCAAATATGTAGGTGCTCCCTGTAGATGATCCAACTGTTGTCCAACAGCCCTGTAAGAGATAAATATAAAGGCTTTGTCTTACAGGTGGCTCCCTTTCTTCTCCTACGTGATCATCAACAGTGAAGACTTCCAGACTATCTTGTACTCTGAGGGGAGTTTTGTGCAGGCCTGCTGATGTTTACAACAGAAAAGAAAATAATCAGGTTCCTGTGTCTCATTTGCAGAGCATGAACAATGTATCTTTTCTTTTAAGTAGTCAAATGTTGAATAAATGAGCTGAAAATTAATACCTGGAACCATGCTAATTCACCAGTCACTTTGCAAGACCACTGCCTTATTCACAAGGAATGTTAGGCTCAAAGCTTTGCCCTAGGCTCCACGCCTTGCCCTAAGCTCCACATATTGTTCCTATTTTTATAATAGTCCAAATCTGAACCTCTAAAATCTCAAAAAAGTTCAAATCTGGATTCAGATTTTATGCTACAACCATAAAAACTAATAATAACAAATTTATCAGAAACAGGATGCCTTCCAAAGAAAAAAAATGGTGGAAATATTAATAAAATCTAAAAGGAACTGTTAGGAAAGATGAAACTGTTACTGATAATCTTAATCAATCTTTTGCATTTATGCTCACCAGGAGGAATTCATCTTACTATAAACCTCGTCTTTGGAGGAATCAATCTACAGAAAGGTTGTGGTTGCCCCTGTCTGGCAACATTCAAGGTCAGGTTGGATGGGACAGAGCTACCTGATCTAATTGAAGATGCCTCTGGTCATTGCACAGGGTTGGACAAGATGACTTTTAAAAGTCCCTTCCAACCCAAACCATTCTGTGACACTATGATTTTATGATTCTAGGAATCTAAGGGTCATTTTCGTATTTTAGTGGTAATAATGTGGGCTGTAGGGTAACTCAGTAAATGGAACAATAAGAAATTTCCAGAATCAGATAATGTTTACACATGAGGGCTAAACAAAGTACAAAAACCACTTTATTAATTGTGGTACAGGAAAAGTACTGATCAAATATACCCTAACACAGGATGAATACAAAGTAACAAAGATGATACCAAAAAGGGCTTTTGGGGGTAGTATGGGAATTACAGATCAGTGAACCTGACTTCTCTGCCATGCACTCTGGTAGAGGTTAGAGCAGAGAAGAATGTTAGCAGCTATTCACAGAAATGGGTATAATAAGAGGGAAAACTTAACAAGGTTTTTGTCAACGAATCACATCTCACAAATCTTTTAGAGTTCTTTGCTTTGACAAAGTGTCAGAGAAAAGCACATTACATTACACACTCAGGAAGCATTTTGCCAGGGCAGGATATCACTGCAATTCTGACGGCTCTTGGTGAGATTTCTCCCACTGCACAGATTTGGTAGCTGATTCTTCCCTGATTTACCAGTGCAACTTCATAACCAAAACAACCAGGATCCCTTCCATGCAAAAGACAGAGTTTCAAGCATTTATTACTTTTTCTGGTAAAGGCTTCCAACATACATTGGGCACAGATAAACAGATATATTCCAACTTTATGTCTTTTCATAGCCTTCTTGTTTCTAAGGTGCTGCATATCTTAATACTCTAGTAATTTTCCTTCTTCTTTCCTTAAGGCTCAATTTATAAACAAGTATGAAGAAATTAGATGGATGCTGAAAGATAAAAGGGGGTGTGGAACATTACATTTCTGTTGAAGTAATAATGTACTAGTGTGTACTTGGTGATGAAAGAAGTCGGACAAAAGTGGTCAGTTAAGATGGAAAAAATTGTATGGGAAAAAAAGAAGAAAATTCAGTAACCTCTACAGAAGATAGTCTTTAAACAGTGGATTTTTTTATAAATTCCTCATGCCCCACAACAATTTTCCATTAAAAGTAATTTGCATTTCTGATCATCTGCAGTAAATAAAGTGCTCATATAACATAGAATTGAGAGATCTTACCTGACATTTGTGGTCTACATTTTTTTTTTGTTAAAGTTGTGATGAAGATTGCGTTTGCTTCATTTAGTGAATGTCTTGGTTTAATTTTGTTTCCCAGCCAATGCACCAAATTATGTCTTTGTTTTGATTTGCCAATTTAAATAAACTAATTTAAATCGAGTGCACGCTATTTACTCTTGAATTACAGTGGCACCAAAAGCAATTTTTGTACCAATGTGGGCATCTTATTACAATACACGCTTATGCATACGTATTTGATGGTCCTTCTCCAGTGCCAGCCTGGAATACAAGAGGTTTTGGAGAGGGAGGAGGGTATAGGGAGATGAGGGCTCTCCAGCCAGACGCTGTATGGGACTAAAACTCCATGGTTATTATTCCAGGCCAGAAATGCTGCATGTGTTCTGTGCTGAAGGATTTGGTCAATAATCACAGACCCATGTGTCCTGTCCTAGCACAATTACCCCACTCTCAGTAGCACAAGCAGTCCCCAACAGAGGAGGATTCTGTGGTATAGGGGATACACTGCACATGTTTTTCTCTCATAGTTAGCTTGTCCTTCCTTAAGTCTCTTAGCTCGATCCGGAATTTATCCCTGCCAGTTCTAAGATCTTGTGTGGAGTCTGTGGCTCTAATAAACATGCAGTGTGCTTCCTCCCTCTGAGGTGCCTGCTTTTCAGTAAGGAGAGAAGTGATCTGTTTATATTTACAGCCCATTTCCTTGCCAAAAATATCACAGAAGTGAAGGGCAGTTTTAACAGACACCAAGCCTGTTGATTTGGCACGCTAATAGTCCCACGACTGAACTCAGTGTTCTCACACAATTCTTTTTTGACTTTAGGCTGTTTCACTGCCACTGATAGACAGCAAATACACATACTCTGCCTGTCAGGCAGTGGCCAGATTTTTTGGCTGAGGTTAGGAAGTTGGCAGGTTACCCGCCCTGTGGCTGTACTTGCGGTGTGCACAGCACACATCTCCCCCCTCCCTCCATGAAACTCAAGCTGGGGTCTTTATGGTTTGTAAGCAGTAATTCTAGGAGCTGAGCAGCTATCAGCAAGCTAGCCCGAGCTGTGTTAAGCTTTCCTCAGTTGGAAGTTGTTCTATGTTATATATCACTCAACAGATCTATACGCTGTGGTGCTTTAAAGAACAGAGCTCTGTCAACTTGTAATCATTTTCTTTGAACTCAGATACTGTGAGAAATGCCAATAAACCCAGCACAGACTATTTCTTACTGAGAAAGTGGGACCGTACAGGAATGTGGAATTGAACAACAGGCTCACAGATCTCATAAGCAGTGAGGTTGCTGGAGGAGGTAAAGGGGCACAACCAGACTAATTTCTCCAGTGAGAAACAGACTAATTGCCCTTATCCAGATCACTGGCACTATGTAAAACAAACGTGTTAAAATAGAAACGTGTAACTGCTGTGTTGTTGTGTTACAAGAATTCAAATTCTTGGCATGGGAGCATCTACTCGGGAGACAGAGCACTATTATACCTGTACTGGGTCTGTTGATGCATTTCATCAACATTCTAAGAACACAAGAGGTTACAAGAAAGCAATAGGGAAAGGACTTAGAGAAGTCGACACCAAACTGATTTGCAAATTTACATGGAAGTGCACACAGGCAAAGCCATACAGCTTGGAGAGCAGAGAGAGAGAAAAATCCTGACCCCTGGCTTAACTTCCTGCTGTATCTCTCTAATGGATCCCAGCCAGAAACATTACCTCTGATCCTTCTTCAGTTTTGATCCGGTTTTCTAATTGAACTCACATCCAAATGTTGCTTTTCGGGCCTATGTTAATACTTGGTAGTGTGTATTTACAGTAATGCTGCAGAGCTCTTCATATTCGCATAAGCAATGCCTCATAGCTGGCTGACAATTTAATGAGACATTCTGAATTTTACCTAAGGCATTCTCACCAGTAGGAAATCCTGTTAGATTTACAAGTGTCCATCTGTTAAAATCCTCCAGAGTCATTTTAGATGCTACACTGTTTGTTGGGTTTTGACCTCCTTTGCTGTGATTGTTCAATTAGTTCTGTTGTGTTCAGACCACATTTGCATTGTGCATCTTGGAAAGCACAGTAGGGAAAGAGCTCTGCTTTGATGAGATTAAAATGCCAGCCAGGATGTGGCATGCATTCCTGCTCACTTATTTTCCAGCGAAATGCAAGTTAATGCTTCCTTATTTTTACTAATATAGCTACCCTTGTAAATAGAAGAGTTACAGTGCCTAAACTGAGTTTGATGAGCTTCGATTAAACTTCTTTTTGTCCTGTTAATGCATCTTGAAGGCATTAAGTGGGATCAAGTGGATTAAGATTTCAAGGGCCTTTGAATCTATTCATGGACCTGCAAATGACACACTATTTACTCTTTCTGAATTGGTTAGCTTACCCATAAAATAGGCATAATATATGGACTGGGTGGAAAAACAATGTACAGCATTTGAAAATCTTTGGGTGAAACAAATGTCAAATTCCAAAGCTGCCACGATTAAGGGGGGGGAAAAATCCTATTCTGGTTTCCCTTAAGAGTTCATGACACATACTGCCTCCCTTAGCTTTCCTCCCCTCTTAAAGGAAAAAATTTCAACCCCTACTGCCAGAGAAAGCAGAGGGTGGCAGATCAGTGGGGTTTACACCTACAGTTCTCAAGCTCTTTTGGCAGAGACACTCAGCCCCCGCCAACACTACACAGCCAAAATGGCACCACTTTGTCCTGTGTGGAGACTTCTCTACAGCTCTCTTATCTCACAGCTCGAGCAAACACCACAGCCATAAAATACACCCCCTCTGTATGTTCAGCATGCTCTGCCTGAAAAGTATATTGAGCAAGGGTTACAGCAGTTGCATCATAAGGTCATAAACTTATAATTAACTGTAACTAAATACACAGAGCTAGTTCTTCTCCTCCTGCTGCCTCACTGAGGGACCTGTATATATCCTTTTCCCTCTGCTCCTTCACAGCTGCTGTGTGATGGCTCAGTAGCATGGGAGGACCCTTGGGCTAGCATGTAATTTCAAATCTTATGGAAGATGGCCATGGCTTTTGGGGAAGATACTGTTACATGAATGTGTATAGCTAAAGCAATGATGTCAGTCCCAGGGTGCAAGGGGCTGTGCAAACAGTAAAATATTTTTTCTTTCCCCTCTCTCTTAAAAGACAGGAAACACTGGATGGGCAGGGGCTAATGAGGGAGCAGAGGTGCCCATTGCAGCCACTGGGTCCAGTGGCCTTTTCGGGAGCAGAGTAGAACTTCAAGAAAGAATTCCACTGCAGATACTGAGGTTGTTTAGAAAGGGTTTAGGGATGTACCTTCCATATCTGAAGAAAAAGAGATGAGACAGCACGAAATATTTTTTTCAGAATGGATACTGATGAGAAGTGGGAGATAGAAATACTAGAAAGGGATATAAGAGAGAGCAAGCAAATGCAGACATTCCACCAGTGAGAGGTGACATGGAAAAGCATGATGGGCACCAAGCGATGGGATGAGAAAAGAAAGCTGACAGCAGCATTCTCAATAGCAAACAACCAGCCACAAGTCTGCTAGCCAAGGGCAGAAAACTAAATAGTACTCCCCCAGCATCCATGCTCATGCTGTGCATGGGCAGTGTTTGGGGTTGAGCCACTCTCCTTGAGCTCATTGCCACCAAGACGAGCTGAGTGAGCAAGGCTGCTTCATGGTTATCTTCCCACATGTAGCCAAGGACTCAGAGAAACTCCCAGTAAAAAAAATAGTGCCTGAGTTACGGAATAGAGTGCAGACAGGGTGGTGACTTCCTTCATGGTACTTAAATAAGGAAATAGAAGGTAGAGGTTTGATCACGGAAACGTACTGAATATTGGGAGTTCTTTTCATGTTGAGGACAGCTTTACTGTTGGGATTATTCATTGAAAGCCTCATCTAAGGTTATCATTATGTTGTTTTGTCTATGAACTTTATATTAGTGGAGAGCTAAAATGTTGTACAGTCAAGTTCTTTAAAGATTGCACAAAGGTTTCTTGAGAGTCCTAGGAGCCTACAAGCAATTCTTGACTCTGAGCCAGTATCCTCTTTCACCAAGAGACTGCTCAGTTTCAGAAATAATTTTCAAGGAGCTGGAATCTTATCTGCCATGATCCTTTCATTCATTACAGCTCTCTCCTTAGTCTTTCTTAAATTTACTACTTTGAATCCACACTACTATTCACAGTTGTGAACTCTATGTAGATCTCTTGATATGGGATTTCTGAATCTGGTCCAGTGAATTTATAAGAACCTAACTAGCTACCCAGGTGCCAAAATAGAAGAGTTAAGCAATAAAAGACATTAGTAAGTGAACATTAATGCCAATAAGCAACAGGCTACATTTTTATTTCAGACGCAATCCCCCAGAGGGCATATTACACAGTTGTGCCATTGCAGCAGGAACCCCCTGAGGCACTGTAACTGAGTGACACACCTTCTCCTCTCCTATTCCCTCAGGCAGTCATTTACCTCTGGCCTAAATCAGAAATGAAATAATATTCCACCCTTCCTCCTGCAACCCCCCCAAGCACTCACCATCTCAGCTGAGCTGGCCAGGGAATGGACCCCAGGCTCTATTCATTTCCCACCCTCCAATTTCTAATCCCCAGGGAGGAAGTAAGCAGATGTGTGGCCCTGCTTGTTTCACGCATCTGGACAAAGCCCGGGTAATCCATGTGGGGTTGTAAGTGGGTTCTTACTCCCTCAGGCAGCAGCGTCCTGCACACATGTAAAACAGAGCACTGAGTTTTTCTTTCTTCTGGCTCCCTAGAAGTTGCAGCTTGCAAGTTCATCCACTGTGTACCCTTTCTCCTACAGCTAAGAGGCTTTTTTATGTCTGAATTTGGGCACAACAACCTTTTTTAAAAACCGTAACCATCTCGCTCTACCTCATCCAAAGAACACAGGACTTTCCCCTCGTTCCCAAAATGCTTTACTCAGAACCTAAGTCTAGGCTCCAAAACGGTCATGTGGCTGCTAAGCAAAGTGCTGTCAATCCGACCCATGGGGCAGGGTCCCAGCTGGGACAGGGTGACATTCCTCAGAAAACAATGGAAATATTTTGAGGAAAAATAAGTCCCATTTTAAGAGGAAGTTATTGGAGAGGGCAGGTGGAAAGCGGAATTAGAAGGGAGTCTCAGTGTGCCCGTAACAATAGGGAAGCTGATGGCAGTGACCCAGAGCAGCTGGAGCAAAGCAGTCCCTTTGCTTACCCCTAATTTATTGCACCCCTGGATTTACTTCTTTACTTCTATGTTTTTCACCTGGGGTCTGGTGTATGAGTTGGCATGGGAAGGCGTGTGTTTCATCATGGCATTTGATTTTGGAAAAACCCTCACGGAGAAGCACAAATTCCTGCAAGTCCTCTGGCACTCTGCTTTGTGTCTCCCGGGAAATTTGTACAGACTGTACTAGCAAAACACCTCCAGTGAGAAGCACTCCAAGGATGTCTGTGTGAGGAAGCACCACCACTGCCTGTCTAAGAGTATAATTAGTTAAGATGTTGTACTATCAAGTTGTATTTGACACTAGCAGCACAGAAGGTTGCTCTGGTTACTAAAGATGAGAGTGAATCATAAAAGGACAAGGGGAACTCCCCCTATGTATGAAAACAGGCTGAGACGATTGGGGTTGTTCAGCCCAGAGAAGAAAAGGCTCCAGTAATGCCCTTTTTGTGACCTTTCAGTATTTAAAGTGTGCTTGTAGGAAAGACGGGGACAAACTTTTTGTAATTCCTTTTAGCAACGGGACAAGGGGTAATGGTTTGAAACTCAAGAAGTACAGAGTCAGACTAGATATAAGGAAGAAGCTTTTACACAATCAGAGTGGTGAAGCACTGGAACAGATTGCCCAGAGGGGTGGTGGATGCTCCCATCTCTGGAAACATTCAAGGTCAGTTCGGATGGATCTCTCAGCAACCTGATCTAGTTGAAGATGTCTCTGCTCATTTCAGAGGTTTTGAATGTCTCTTACAACTCAAACTTTTCTATCATGGAATCCCACCCTGGACCACTAGATCAGGTTGCCTAGATTCTGAGTCTATGATTCTTCAAAGAACAAGTTGCAATTTTTAACCAGTGAAAGCCAGTGTACCATGAGACCACAGTACCCCTAGTAGGATAAATAAAGGCATGTTTTTGTCCTCTCACTGCTCCAGCAGGGATATGGAGAGTCCACATGAGCAGCAAAGGGATATCAGCATGTACAGTAGCACCACAGCCACCCCAGGAAATGACAATAGCTGGGGAGGTGGATAAAAGCCCCAACTTCTCATCCTTGGGTCACAGTTAAAGGTGGTGAGAGCGTACCGTGGAGGTCTGGTTTCAGAAGAGAAATGTAACAAAAAGCAAGTGTGATGTTTTAAAAATAAAATCTTACACCTTTAGTAGGTTTGATTGGGGTGCTTTTAAGGGCAGGTCAATCAAGGGCTTATATGTAATCTCACACCAGATTTTCAATATGTGTGGATGGAAAAACCCATTTAAGGCCAAAATTCACTGGCCTCTCTGCAACTACCCTGAGTTACACTGGCCAATGAGGTGATCACAAGAATTTTTATAAACTTGTATAAAGCTGCCAATCCCACTCTTACTGTGATCACTGGAATACACATTAACTCGGCCTGCTTTACACTGGAAATGAATTTAACTAACATTCAAAGTTAGCCGGATCACTGAGGTGATTTTATTTTAATTTTTAAAACAACACCAGCTGAGCTGTGCCCAGAAAAGGTATTTGATTAATTCACACTTTTAAACAAACAAGTGAAAATGTCAAAAAGAATGTTATTGACTGATGAAACAAAGATGAAAACAGGCTATGCATGTAGCATTACAGTGACTTATGAACATCCACTGAAGTTGGAAAAAAATACACATGGGACACATTTTAGTGTGTGAAAAATAAAATTTAAAAAAGCAAAATAGGAAACTATCAAGAACACGGGAGAGTGGCTGGTCAATTAAGTACTGTGTAAAGATTTCCAATTTTCTTGTAGTAAATTATTTATTTAGTGCTTGCATGCCATCAATATATTTTACAAGTTTAATACCCAAATTATAGCTACCCACTCATTTATGGCCTTGTAAATGAGTCCTGACTTATCAATGTGAATTTTTGTTCTAGGCTATGTCAAATTTAGATTGGATTTGGATGTATTGCTTTTACCCTTATCAAGAAGGTTTGCTAGTGTGGTATTTTATTGCTATATTTAAATGGAAAGTGCTTTTAAATAGACTTGCCTGGATAGCACAACTGATCACAGCTCAGATATGTCATTTCCCAGCTTAAAAACCCATCCTAATCCAGACAGGAGGTCTTGGAGATGTAGCAGAACCCATTTATACTGAATGCATTTTGCTGCAATCTCAATCCTTTGCGATGAAGTGGAAGAGCTATTGTGACCACAATGACTTTAATCTAAAGTAAGGATAGCTGGAACTCTTAAGTAATAAAACCAAATGGTAATCTGCATGTTTCCTGATACTTTACAAGAAAAGCAAGCAATAAAGAATTCAAATGAACAAGTGTAATGACTTCCTAAAGTACATTGCATTACATTTGGTTATGCTTGTGTCTCTTACCTATGTTTCACTCTTTAGCAAAGGTAGGCAGCTATACAGCAAAGGTGAAGAATTATCAGTGGAGGGGAATAATATGTAAGTGACCAACTAATCAAAAAGGCACACAAAAAAAAGAACACTGTTGTGTAAAATCATATCAAAACAGCACAAGTATTGGGAAAACAGAAAAGAAATCAAGCAGAAACATTACTTTCATTTGACTAACTAAAAGCAGGATGTGCCCCAGCACAGAAGTCGTTTGGAAGGTTAATAAAAACAGCATTTGTATTCATGAGATCAAAGCTAGCTGAGATTTGCATCTCTGCAACAAAGGGCATATCTAGGAAGAGGACAAAACAGAGGGAGCAAGAATTGGATAGGGAGCAATTGGATGTAAGAGCTGAAAATGATGGCCACCTTTTTGTTGGCTGCAGCCAGCAACCAGCATTTCTGGGCCACAATTCTTTAGAGTGTAAACTGTCACTGGTAGAAGATCCTGAGGCAGGCTGGACTGAAGGCTGCCAGGAAGGCAGGAGAATATGGGAGGAAAGCCCGGAGGAAGAAAGGGAGTTTTGAACTGAGAGACATGCTCAGGGAAAATGGAGACCTGGAAACTCCCAATTGCAAGTAGGACTGTCCACCAAGATTTTGTGCTCTGATGTCCCAGTGCTTATTCTAAGTTCAGTCTTAGGGCTCAGCAAAGACATACAGCTGCAGCAAGGCTTGCTACAATGATGGGGAAAGAGTCTATCTGACTACAGCACAAACAAAACTTTGGTGATGGACCCAGCTGCTGATAGACAAGCAGAGGAAATGAGAATTGCAACAGAACCGCACAGGTTTGGCTCAGTAGGACAAGCATAAGGGATTGGTGCAGCCCGTTGAGTGGGCGTAAAGAAAGCACAACTGGCAAAGCAAACAGACCCAGCTCCATAGCTGTTTGGGCTCAAGTTACCCACTAAAAACATATGGCTGCATCAGAATAGACAAGCATGCATAGCAAGGAAGAAGGGAGCTTCCAGGCAGGCACTTTGCAGCCATTGACATTGGATGGATCTCATGCACCATGAGCAGTCCAAAAGCTTGGCGTTGCAGCTGTCAAGACTCCTGCAGTTGTCCCTGGAAAGAGACAAACTCCTCCAGAGTAGATCTCATCACATCTCTTCTCACACTTGTTTTACAATAGGATGAAAACCTCACATTTTCTCAATAGCTGGCTTAGACTAGAAATCTCTTTTTTTTTTTTTAGATGGAAAACAATTTAGGATTTGGACCCCACCCTTAGTACATACCTGTACTGACCTGTCAAAGAGGTTAGGATCACTGATATCTGCAGCCTGATACAAGCCACTCTCCTGGACCTGTGGCTGATATCTCTGTCACATCTCTCACCTTCACTCACCCAGATGATTTACTTCAAAAGCACTTTCACTTGGAAAAGTTACAGTGCTTATACAACTCCATTATGTGTAATACCTCTTCATGAAATCACAACTGTTCCTTTTGCTATTTGCATGTGCACTTGCTCTCTGTCTCAGCTCAATACAACTGTTGACTGCTGGAAGGTACAGCTAACATTAACCAGCATAAATGACCCCTGTATATTGCAGTAAATTCTGGCTAGAGCAATTTGCTGCCTCTCATATTGCTTTGTTGTTTTCAGGGGTCCACAACAGAGATGAAAACTGATTAAATCCATTTTTCTGTCCCTATCTGAAGATTTACAAATATTATGCTTTTAAGATGGATACTAAAAGATTTAATTTTTTCAAATTTAATTTTTGCTACTGAATTGAATGGGAGCAAAGTTGTTCCAGTGTTCAGTCTTTCCAATAACTTCATCCTAAATCAAGTTTATATATAGGCCACTTAAAATACCCTTCCAACTAATTTGTTATGGGCACTGTGTTATGTCACACTGATCTCTCCTGGGAATTTACAAATTCATGACAGATAACTATTTTCCAGACTTGCTCTTGCTCCCACTGAACTTAGCCATAAAATCCCATTGTGTTCAGGGCCAAAATTATTGGGTCATTGAGTCCTACTCTATTATTTCAAGTTCAAGTTTATTCTACAGTTTCTCTCCCATGTGACTTTATCCTGTTTTGGAACTGCTAAACAGTATAGTACATTTGAAGGAGGCATGTTGGTTGTGACAGCATCATACAGAGTCTTGTCAGTATCTACTTCTCCTCTGTTGCATAAATGTAGTGCATTGTTCATATGCTTCTAGTTAGTCCTCTGTATTTCATAATCAGCACTCCTTTTTTTAATTACTTAACATGACTGTATAACTGTGGTCACACATTAAGACTAAATCGTGCTATTGATGAACTGTAGGAGTGGGAAGGGATGGGGGGAAATCTCCTATTGAACTATAAATAGTCCTTACAAAGTGAAAACAACCTAACCTTGTTAATCACAAATTAGGAAGGAGTGTGCCAAAAATAGCACAATGATGGAGTGTCAAATCAAACGCCTCTGTGCAGGTAGTTTGTACAATACTAGGTGACTATAGCTGTTGTGGGAATATCCTTGCTCAGGAAAACAGTCTAAGTCCGTGCCAACTAGCCATCAATGACTGGCTTTCTCAGGAGCTCTGTTTAAAAGGCATCTAGGCAACAGGAATTAGTGATATGCTCTGTTCCTCCTGCATTACTTGGTCTCACTGGCAGTACAGTATACTTGTTGTAATCTAAAACCAGACAGTTGTTTGTACAGTAGTGTAAGAATCTAACAATGGCTGTGCCAAATAACTCTCCCACACAACTTCTGAGATCGCTGTGAATATAAGTTTGCATTAACAATTCACCCTGCAGGGTTTGCTAAAATGCTTCCTCCCAGCAAGCTGAAGGTCTGCTGGATTTTCAGGCTTCATGACAAAGCCTTCTGGCTCACACAATTTGATCAGTTTCTAGTCTTGACTATGTTCAAATATTTTATAATAAGAAACTGCATTTTTTCCACTCCTAGACTCCCATCAGAGTGTTTATTATACTAGATACATTACATAAGCTGGCACTTTAGGTGCTTTATGAGTTTTCCATAAACCCTTATTTACTAATGGCTAGCCTGACTTTGTGAGTCTACTGCAATTTCTGACCTTTCCTAGTAATGGGAACCTGGTTTGAATAATGTTTATAGTACCTGTAAAAAGAGGCATCATAGAAAAGCAAAAAAAAATAATAATCATTATGATAAAAATATTTCCTTTATGTGATACTTTAGCCAACTTTCTTTCACTGGCTGAGTAGTGTCTTTCCAAAAACTTTCAGCATTCACCTTTATTTTTGTCAGCTGTGGATTCCAGGTTGAAAAGCAAACCCCTTGGATTAAAAGCAGAAATAGACTAAATCTGGCAATCTCTGATGAAAGGTAAAACTCTTCGCCTCTGATAAAAGTTCCATGCCCAGTGACCAGGCTCAGTAACTCCATCCAACTTACTGGCATTCTACTTTTTCATGATTTAAGAATTTCAAACATGCAAAATCTCTCACTATCTTTATAAACTAGTAGCCGTGATTTTCAAAGATGCTGACAGCAACAGACCCAGAGAAATAGCTGAGTTTCAGTTTGAAGGTAATGCTCTCCAGCTGGATAGGAAATTCAGGAGTGGAGATCCTACTCTGAGCCATTATCAGTCCCACTAGAAGCTGTATTAGCCTTGCTCAGGTGAGTAAGAAGAGATGGTAAGAAGGATTAAACCCTGCTATATGACATGATACCATCCCTGGATTTGACTTTTGGTGGGAAGGAATTTAAAGTAATTCTAGTGATAGCCAAATGGAAAAACTTTTATTGGTATACATGCAGAGTCATAGAATGGTTTGAATTGGATGGTACCTTACAGATCATCTAGTTCTAAGCCCCCTGGCATAGGCTGGGACACCCTCCACTAGACTGGGTTTCTCAAAGCCTCATCCAACCTGGCCTGGAACAACTTTCCCCAGGCTGAAAATCCCCAGCTCTTTCAGTCTGTCTTCACAGGAGAGATGACCCAGACATCTGATCTTCTTTGTGGCCCTCTGGACCCATTCCAGCAGGTCCTCAACCTGGGGCCAGAGCTGGACACTCCAGTGGGATCTGCTGAGAGCAGAGAGGGAGAATCACCTCCCTTGTCCTGTTGGTCATGCTGCTCTTGATGCAGCCCAGGATACAGCTGGCTCTCTGGACTGCAAATGCACATTGCTGGGGCATGTTGACCTTCTTGTCAATCAACTGTCCCAAGTCCTTCTCCACAGGCTTGCTCTGGATCCAGAGCCCAGCCTTGATTCCCTGCCCAGCCTGTGTTTGTGCTTGAGATTGCCCCAGTCCAGGTGCAGGACCTTGCACTTGGTCTTGTTGAACTTCATGTGATTCACAAAGGCCCACCTCTCCTGCCTGTCAAGGTCCCTCTGGATGCCATCCCTTCTCTCCAATGCCACAACCACACCACACATCTTAGTATTGTTGGCATGATTGCTGAGGTTGTGTGAAATCTCACTGTCCATGTCAACAACAAAGATATTAAACAGTGCCAGTCCCAGAGCCACCCCCTGAAGAACAGCCCTTGCCACTGGCCTTTACCTGACAGTGAGCATGAATTTAGAAAAACATTTGGGAAAAGATTTCCCACTTCTCAAACAAGTATGAATATTTGCCAGATAGGCCTGCTCCTTAGTATACTTGCAGTTACTTTACAAAGATGCAGTACAGAGAGATCTGCTCTTAATTATCTTAAAATACAGCCACAGGAAATAGCATAAGGCTGTCATAGGCTTTGCAACCTAGAATTCCTACTTTTAATCAGCAATAGTGATTTTAAATTCGGCTTTTTAAAAGTCTTAGTAAAATTTACCTTGGGGAACAATAAAATGGCAATTAGGTATGACAAAGGTACTGAGCAGAAACAATTAGTCATTACCTCAATAAAAGAAGAAAAGATGGGACTGTGAACCTACCAAACAAATTCCAGGAAACAGGATAGGCTTCTTGACCTTAATGCAAAAAGCCAGAATATTTGGAGATGGTATTTTTGGTATCTCTCTAAAGAAACCAAGGCTTTTTTTATTCTTTTTCATTGCCCAGCTTACTACTGATACTACACTATATTAATTCAATGGCATTGATCAGTAACTCTGATAAATCATCCTATATTTGCTTGCATTACAGGTTTCCTAATACATCTCCACATTGTGCAGAGAGTGCTGCAATGTACACCAAGTAGTCACTAGGTGGTAACATATGCAGACCTGAGCATACCTGCACGTCCTGCACAAGTCCTGTTTGTCCACATTAGAGAAATGCAATGGATCTTCGGATGGAACAACATCACGTTTGTAGTGTCTCATAATGTTTGATAGAGACAAAACCTTGAGAGCTCGACTAAAGGCAGCTAGGAGAATAGCTGGCTTTCATGCTGCCCTGGAGAGTCCTGCAGCCACGTTCATCTCCACGCCTGCCCGCGAAGCCTGGTCTGTAGGAATCCCTGTGAAACTTGATATGAGAGTTCAGAAAGGTATGTGTTTTCTATTAAATGCTATCAGCCTTTCCCATAAGGATAAAGAAGTTGTGGTTTGCAAGTTTCTGCCTTGGTGTTTTTGATATATTTGCTGAATGTTTCCTGCTAATACAGGGCAAGGTTGCCCCACGCACCTATGCCAGGGAATAAGGAATTGAAAATCTCCCTGGGTGGCCCCTGCACATCGACCGTCTGTGCCCGACAGGCAGAGCAGGCTGCCAGGGAGCCTGTGGAGCCCCAGCACCCCAGCAGGAAGTAATTTACTGGTGATGTGGGCCAGGGGCAGTCAGCTTTGCTGTCTGGTTAATGGGAGAACCACAGGCGAATGCATCATCCCCCAACTCCTAGAGACAGGCAGCGGAGAGCAGCTCTGTATTTTAGGAAGAGCTTGCTGTCTGGCAAGCACCAGGACAGACCCAAACCCATCTAGGTGAAGCTGTGCAACACGTCCAAAATCTGTTTGCCCCCTTTGCAGGGAGCCTAGAGGGCATGGCAAAATGGAGGCCAGATTTCTTGCTCCTTTCTGCAAAATAATAGAGAAAAAGGGAGAGGAAGAGACACAAGAGGTTAGATGTCCATACAGAGAGGCATGACAAGATGGTGCAGATACAGACATCAAGAAGGAGAAAGGCTGATACTCAACTTTTCATCTGTGCAGAGCTGGAAAGTTTTCTGCTTCTAAGCAAGTAGCACTATTTTAAACCTTGGTCTCCGATTTCTGAGTTAATAAGTCTGACTTGAGGAAAGGGAGGTTCCTGAAATGGGAGTATGTGGGCTTTATTTGGATTGTCCCAGCTACTGAGTCTGCCCTGCAGCTTACTATGATTGGCACACCAATTTTTAAAAATCCCCAGATATTTTTAAAGCAAACATGTTTCGTCCTTTCTCCCCCTCCTTTGAGATATTTGTTACCTTTCCAATATTTGTTACCTTTCCAATGTTTCTTTTCCAATTTGTTACCTTTCCTATCTGGTTTAGCCAGAAAGAGGAACGAAGTTAATGAGCTGTAGAAGTACTAATTCTGAAGGCCTGTTTCCTTACCTTGTTTATGCATGTGTGTGTTGCCTAATATAGCAATTTAAAGATGACATTTTCTTAACCATCTGATGCAATACATGACACCTGGCATGCTGAAAAGGAACCTGAGAATCAATAGGAGTTTAGTCCATATTTTTATTACCTGCTAGCTGTGCCTATAAGAACATAGCAAATGCTCATTCACTTTTTGTCTTGGACTATTTCTCTGCTATGCAAATGGAATAATAGAAGATTGAATTAAGAATAGCAAATAGATCCACATGACCATTGTATGGAGCTATTACTTCATGCTGCCTGAAGACGTTGTGGAGTCTCCTTTCCTGGAGATATTAAAAACCCACCTGGCCATGATCCTGTGCAACCTGCTCTAGGTGAACCTGCTTTATCCAGGGAGTTAGATTAGGTTATAACCAGAGCTTCCTTCCAGCTCCAGCCATTCTCTGTGATTCCTGTTGACTGAGCCAAAGGACTTTCACCAGACTGTTTTATTCATGTTTGTTTCCTCTGGCATCCATTTGTGTAATAATGATCAGATTGTTATTGTAATCCTTTATTGAAAATATCTTGATTCAGTAACAAATACAGTGATTTAAGAAAGTAAATATTGATAGCTAGTTCATGATGGTTGGTACACTTTAGCGAGAGAGAGAAAAAAAAATGCAGTACCTGAAACACTCACATTGAAAAGCTCAAACCTGGTCTAAGTTTAAGTAAGTTAGAAACTGTCTGACCACCCACATTTAAAACAAAACAAAAACAAAAAACCTCAAACAAACAAAAAGTAAACAAAAAACCCCAAAACAAACAGAAAACCCACAACCCACATCAGTGTAAACTTTTAAACAGGGAGGAGAATCTTAAAAATCATTTTTAAAGAGGGCTAAACCAGACTGAAAATTATCTAGCTCTTCTCCTGACAGTTTAAACAACTTTCAGAGACAATGTTTCCACAACTTCCCTACATGGCCAACATCATTCCCAGGCTATCTGTGTTGTTAGCCATCTATATTGCTTTTTTCTTGATGTCTAGTCTAAACCTTCTTTGCTGTAATTTAAACTCAACATTCACTGTTTTGTTACCAGTGGACGCAGAAAAGCTAATTTCCTTTCTGGCTGAAGTGCCTTTTACATATTTGAAAATTGCTGACCTTGCTTTCAGGAGAAAATACAAAACAAAACAGACAAAAAAAAAAAGCATCCATTGGCACTGCAAGGTCAAGTTTAATCCTTAGCAGTACAAATCCTGACATCCTTTTTCAGGATTGGTAAGAGGCATGACATGCATGGCCAAGAAGCTGCTGCCAGACGAGGAGATGAAGGTGCTGTAGACTTGGCTACTGCTGTACCAGGAACACACTAACAAAGCAGGAAGGAAGGCAGAAGGACACAGGGAGCTCTGAAGATACCCTGCCCATTCACCTAGAATAAGAGTTCCATCTCCAGTAGTGCTTGAGGACAGGCAGCAGTGGCTGGGACAAGCATCCTGCTTGCACCTCCAGGCATCTGGCTAGCCTTAGCCCTTTCCTTCTGCTGGTCAGGAATAGCCCACAGGGCAGAATGAGGCTAAGAGTTAGGATGCATCAGAAGCACGGATTTTCAGAACCCAAAAGATTAATTCATTCAGGATGATTTGGATAAATTTCTGTGGCTCTAATCTAGACCATTTATAGTTCATAATGCTCGTGATTTGCAAGGGTAAGTTGGCACACTTAAGACAGAGTTACATGTGATTACTAAAAATATTCAATTTTTAATACAAACAAACTTACGGCATCATTTTTATTTTGTAGTGTTTAGATTGTATCTTCTGTGGCCTCATAAGGAAAAGTATTCTGTTACAAAGCTTTAAACAAGAACAAAAAAAAAAGGTGGTTTGGTGTATTCTTGTTAACATTAAAATTAATTACCATAGATACACATTTTTTAAAACCGCTATTAAAGTGATATAATAATTCTCCCTCAGAAAGCAAAGATAATTACACAGTATTGCTGCACCAGCTTTGTTTTTGCTGTTCATGTTCTAGGTAATATGAAGAGTCATTCTAATTGTGAGTGTTCATATATACTTAAGCCTATGTGAAAATCTCCAACACTAGGAAGGAACACCTAGGCTAGAGTGACAATTTAAGGCTAGACACTTCTGTGGCTACTAGAGAGGAAAGCAGATTGGTTTCTTTTGCCATATGATTCTTCTCCCCCTCTTTTTTTCCTTTCTTTTTTATTTCCTTGTCTCTCTTTGATTTACGCCCTTGCTGGTCTACTGTTTTGAGAACCTGATGTTGTGGAATCTTTAAGTTATCTGTGACCTAGGTCACTACAGACAGGAGCAATTTAGTAAGAGTATTAATTGAAGCTCTCTGGCAAGCCCTACTTCTGCAGATGAAGTTACACATCAAACCTACACAGACTGCAACTACACTTCCGAACAGACTAAGATTTTCAATATCTCATAAACAGTCTCTTCAATCACCAGAATCTAATAAGACTATAATCATCATTGACACTATAATGATTAAAATGAATAAAACCCATTAAGAAAAGTCATGTTGAGTTATTAAAAGTTTCGCTCTGTGTGATATGTAATCTTTTATCCATTTTTTATGAAGAAATCTGTAACCATCTATCCACAAAAGACCATTAATTTACTGCTCTGTGGATGTTACCATGCTCTTTAGTTTAACAGCTTATCATTGATTTCTTGAGGGAGATATTATATTTGGAGAAATACACATGGAACTAAAGCCAGTATGTTGCTGTAAATTTGCCACTGACAGGATGATCAAAGTATTTTGGTCCAGTCAAAGCAAAGGGCTGGTGAACAAGTTCAGAAGAGCCTATGGTCATATCCCTGCTGTTGTAAGCAGACCCCGAGGCAAGGCAGCAGATACATGTTTTCAAGAATCACAAACTCTTGTAAGAAAAGGTCATGTGCACTGCAGGGGGAAACACAATAAAATTTCCATTAACTAGAGCCTAGTTAACCGGCTTATTGGCATCTATTAGAAACAAATTGCAAACAAAACTGATCCTATTATAAACTTCCCCTTGTTCCCTCAGTAAAATAAAGTCACTGAATGACCCACAAAAGAGGAGGAACAGAGTTTGTCAGATGACTTGCTTTATTTTCGAGGGAAGTATTATGTTTCACACACTGAAGGGTCTACAATCGTGACTGGCAGAAAATTACATAGTTATGGGAAGTACGTGAATCAGTGCATCAAAAGTAACCTGGAGAAGGGAGGCAATGCACTTCTGCCCACATTCTTTTAATAGGGACTTTTTTTCCTCCTAGGCAAACAGCAATAAAAAAATGTGAATGGAAGAATGTGTACACAAACTTTCTGTCTAAGTGGTGGGAGAGCACTCTTCCTGAAGTGTACATTTTCTCATAATAAACCCAGCTCCAATATCTTTATTGCTCATCTCCTTTTTAATCTTATTAACAATAAAGCCTAAAAATGTTTTGAAGAAGTCAAATAAAGGATGTTCTCCTTTTTTTCTGAACATTCTTTCCATTTACCTGGGATTACTAGTAAAGTGTCTTTCCCAACATTTTTAATGCTGGGTCAAATCTTCAGATCGTCACTCAAAAGCAGTGAGAATATGACGATTATTTCTTGCTGAGAATCTGACCCAATCTCTGTATTTTCCATCTTTTGGCTTTTTCCTTAAGGCGCCTCTTAGCACTTCAGATACAGCTATGAATCAAATAAAATTCTTCCTGGTTTATCTGAACATGCCACAAAGCCAGTACCACAGAAATGTAAGTCCCTTTGCAAAGGGAATAAAAAAAAAATATTTGCTTTTCAAATAAATATAGGCATGAGTATTATAAAAGTCAAATATCACTTTCTTCTTAACAAAAGGTAGTAGGGGATGGAGGATGTAGGAGTATGGGACATACAATAATGACTGTGGATGTTATTTTGACATAGAATATAGATATAGAGAAAATGCTTTGATTTTAGGCACTCCATTCAGAGACAAAGGTGTGCCAAGGAATTTACAGAGAGGAGTTTGTTCTGGCCAGCCTGCCCTTTCACATGCTCTGCCAATGCAGGATGCTATTTATATGAAAAAACAAATCTTCTCAGCTATGCTTTTTGAAAGAATAACAGAAAGGCTTCAAGTAATTGTTGTAGTAATAGGAGTTTGGAAACAATCCTAAAAGTTAAGCCTTTCTCTTCAGAGTAATAACTGACTCTTACTTCGAGGACAGTGACAAATACTTGTCATAATCATCTCGTTTTATACAACAGCTACACGCTCTACTGCAAAAAAAACCTCACAGCATGAAGGAGGCCGCCTACTCTGACCTAGCAGAGAGTTCTTCCTGTAGTCTGGAGCCTGGATTTACTGCGTGATCCATGTGGAGTTCTACTGCAGTATTTTGTGGGTCCCTGTGATGCTATTTTTCTTCCCTTGCGAGTGTAAGCAAGAGATTAAAATTCTACTGCACAAGTGTCCCAGAGCCACAGAGCCTCTGGCCATGGGGGATCTTTCACATTGTTCAGCCTGACCTTTGCAGAGCACAAGCCAGGCAGCTCAGTACACCCAGTGCCAGACTGAGTCCTATGACTTAGGTGAACCTGAAGTACTTCAGTTGGTTTGCCATACATTGATTGACTGCCATTAGTAGAAAATGGGTAGTCTGAGGTATTTATGGTGAACTCTGCAATCATCTATCCTTTGAAGAGCAATAATTTACTGCTCTGCACATGTGACCACACTCTTTAACAGCTCATCTTGCTGGGGGGCAGGGAATTTGTAAGCAACAGATTATTTTGACAGGTGACCTATATTCCATGTTGCAAAAAATGGGGTTCCTGCCAGATCTTCCCTCACTCCAGTTCTGGTCAATGGTTTGATTCCGTGTAAGTCGTAACACCCCATATTGGGAAACACCTGAGATAGATGTCCCACACTGCTGTGCCTTTCTGCCTACTATCCCCACCCCAGCTGTTGCCAGAGCCTAATCAGGAGGAAAAAAATCCAAATCCAAGTTCAAATTCCAGTTGCATACCAAAGTGATGGTATTTCTTCATGATCCTTGCAACTAATTCACGAAAACCCTGAAGCATGACTTGGCTACAGCCATGTATTAATACAGAGCTTCAGGTATTATGAGAGCAGATTTCTCCCCTGCCCCTGGACTAAAAAATGGGAGGGAATAAACAGGAAAATTTGTGGCTTATCAGATGTTTGATTCCTTAACAAACACTGCAAACCACAGTGAATTATGTCTGTTATCAAAAGTTTTAAAGGGGAAAGTTATTAGGCAGATGAAAGCTTGTTAAGGAGTATTCTATGGTAGTGAATAAGGAAAATGGAGGAACCTATCTCCATCCTTGAAGAAATATTTACTTTAATACACCACAGACAAAGGGTAAACAGACTGCTAAAATGCTCATAATTTTAAAGATATTAATGAATTTCATTTTTTCTTCCTATTATTAAAAATTAGACATCTTTTACCAAGGCAGTGAAGAGTTTGTTGCATTAATGTTTCCCTGTTATTAATCTGAACTATAATTAGTTATAATCTTTTGAGACAACTCTTACACTGATCAGAAAAGTGATGGAATTGTGAGGGAGTGGCAGTGCTTACAGGAATGATGAGAAAACAAGTCACTTCGAGAATTTTACCAAATCTATTCAATGGTAAGGGATGATTATGGACTGATGAGTCAGCTACTCCACAATTACAGGTGGTGAGAGCAATAAAGTCTTGCTGAGTTTGGCTATTGAAATTATGTGGTTTCATAAATAGTATAATATCGTTCTCAGCAGGTAAATAGTGTATTTTAAGGACGACCACTTTACCACACATAGAACTATCCAATGGCTGAAGGTCAACAGGCCACCTGCTAAATGATAATATATATCCATAGAATTACTTGATAGGACTGTAATTGCTGAAGCTTTGGTCTTGTTGTGAAATTATAGTTTACTGAATAGGCAACATTTTAATTGTAAATATTTTCCTAAAAATATATCAAGGAAGAGAGGGCAGAAGAAATTTTTGCCAATGTGTGTCTCAACAAGGAGTACCACATTTTATAATAAACAAGTCATAATGATTGGTCTATTTTTCCTTCCGGCTGCAGAAAAAGAACCAATTTCTTTTTCCTTTCTTGCTCAGACATTATGTCTAGAAATGTAACCTCAGCACTTTCTTTAAATTGGTGATCAGGTCGTGCAGCTACAGATTCCCGACTGCATCAGGAGAGTGGGATGTTGAATGACACCTTTTTTTTCCTAAACAAGGAATATCCACCCTCCACAAAACACAATATATGAGGAATATGAGCTAGCTTGTTGTTCTTTAGCCCCCTGCTATGTCTTGCAATTGTTCCTGACCCTTGTCTGGTGGAAACTCCTTCCTCCCTGCTCTCTGGCTATGTATTTGTGAGCAGAGGCAGATGAGAAGTTTCACAAACAGCCCAGTGAAGCTGGAGAAGTCACTCAGAGATCTGGCAGTACTGCATGGAGAATTGGCATGCCAAAGTCCTGCCCAAGGCAGCCAAAAACTCACTTCCTTCACAAAGTGTTAAGGAGATTTTTTTATATCCCCTCGAGTGATAATCCCTTAGCAGCCAGGCCCCAGATTTCACCCCTTTGAGTCTAAAATCAGCTGAAATTTTCTGATGATTGGTCTGTAAGATTGCCATTATTTCAGAGTAGTCTGAAAAGTTATCCATAGCTTTCATCAATCATCATGCAAATGAACTTTGCTCTGCAAGTCCAATGACATCTTGATGTCCTTTTTTCTAAAATACTCTTTTTATGGAGTATTTTTTACAAACGGACTTATAACTGATATTCAGGAGCGTCCATCATGCAGCAGGCTTATTTACACCCAGCACAATACTAAATGTTATAGTCGTCAAATTGCAAATGTCTTGCTCTCGCAGGGGATGCAAACAAGGTCCAAAGAGTTCTCAACTGAACCCAGACATTGCAAAATTTGATGCAAATTACTGCCGTGAAAAACTGTGCCAGTATTTGAAATGATTGCACATACAGGTCTATAGAAAGTAATTTTGAAGGCTCATTTCCGCAGGTGTAAAGTGCCTAGGCTTTCAAAGGAACTATTAGGACTTGTCCAGGTATAATTAAAATTCTATAATTCATAAATAATAAATCCCCTTTTTTCAATTACTCTTCTATCTAATTATACATCAGTGTTTAATTGATATTTAGCTCTGTTGGTATCTAGGCTTTTATGTAAAAGCAGAAAAAAATACTTTGGGTTGGAGTTCACTTAACCAGTATCTTACTTGCATTCAAATATTGTTCTCACATAAAATAAAATACAGATTTTTCTAAAATGAGAGTGTAAATTGTCTAGATCACTATGTCAACAGTGAGAAGCAGGTATGTTTTAATGCTTTTAAGGGGAAATTCAGGCTAAGCAATAAGGTTTCACATTTCAGTTTGCTTTTAGGTATGGAAAAGACCTTAAAATACAAGTCTAAAAGGATGTAAGGAGAAGGAGTATGTCCAGAGTGACTATTGGTGTAGTCTGAGGCACTGCATAATAGAATAATTTCCTGTCTAGCTCTTCTGGAGATTAATGTTATTTCTAAGTGGGTAAATAACCAAGAATAATTTCTTAATGTGAAGGCTTCTCTTGCATGGACAGCCATGCTAAGAAGCAATATTTGCCTCAGATCTCCATGGATAATTCTCAGTAGAGTTTTGCTATTCAGAAGTTGTATTACTGATTTCTTTCCTGTCTTCTAACATTTGCATATATTCCTGTCTTCTAACATTCTAACATAGTCTGTATTTTAGCATAACATCTATGTGCCTACTGGCACATATATTATGTTGCCATTCTAAATTACTGCTGCAATGGCTGGATTCCTCCTGGACTCTTAAACTGAAAGGTAATTTTTCTCAGGTTTGCCATCAAGTCTTGAATTTGACCTTTGAACTCTGCATGACTACTCATAGAGTCAATCAGATAGGAAAGTTATATCACTGACTGAATCTTCCATTATAGCTATTGTGAGGTCTCAACAATCTCTGCAATAGATAACCCGCAGGCAAATCACATGCCACTTGGTAGCCATGCTAGAATTTACTGATTTACAAAGCTGTCACTGAATTTGCAGTAGTGCTTTGTACTTGGAAGATAATTTGTTTTAATTTATCTGAAAGCATCTATCTCTGCACATACTTCACTAATGTGAGCATACACATGCTTTATATTCACTGTGTTTAATATAGAAGATTCTCTCTCTTTAGTAGCTGTTTTACCTGCTACCCAGGTTAGGAAAAGAATGGCAAATATCCAGAAGGACTAAGTTTTCATCTAATTTGTTCTATTTCATGATGTTTTCATCTAATTTGGTTTGTATCATGATGTAATACTTTCCCATTCATATTTAAACTCAAGTCCCACATCAATAAACTTTTTTCCATGCTCATTCACCTATCACATACTGTTTTCTACAGAGTAAAGTGTGCATCATCCCGTGGAATCTCCAACACATTTGAATGGAAATGGGCCAAATTACTTTACCATTATTCTGGGTCTGCAAAGACAGAATCTCTGTGTTGAGGAAGTAACACGTTTTTATCTTTCTTTCAATATAGTAAGGGAGGAAACATTCAGCAGCAACACATGAAGGTTTAATATCTACACCTTTGTTTCCGTTTATCAGCAATTTTTACTTTCATCTTTCAGTAAAAAAATTACAGAGGTATTACATGAGAAATCCTAGATAATATCTTTGTAGTATATTTGAGACAGACCACTGTTTCCAACTGTTTAAACAAAATCTAATGTGAATATACTTCAGATTGCCCAGCTTTGAAGCATGAGTTTAAAATAACCATTGGGGTAGAAACACGATTGATCATAAAAATAACAACAGCAAGTTAATAATAAAAGTGTGCTTGCTGGAACTTGCAGCACTATTACTGTATATAATCCCAAAAGGACATTTGTTTAGAAATCAGGGTATTTAAAAACAGCTTAGAGTCTTAAGCTCCATGCTCTATGTTTGCCTTTCAGTTACAATTTCAAGCTTTGGTTCACAAAGAAGACATTTTCAAAGTAATTTTTTTTTAAAGGAAAGCCAGGTCCTCTTGGTGCTAGGACTCATAGCTTCAAAGAAAAACCAAAACATTACAGAATCATGGAATAGTCAGGAAATTTGTCAGCCCTATGACACAACAACACAATTACATTCTAGAATACAACTTGCTAGCCCAAACTTCACAAGGTCAAAGGTTTGCCCCCCAAAATGGGGCTGGTTATCAAGAAGGGTTACAAGCATTCACACAGCCTCATGCCAAAGCCTTCTCCTGACATCCCTTGCATATGGAAAATGTTAGAGAACCCGAACAACTAAATCAGGCAAGAGAAACAAAAAGAGAATAGCAATGACTTTCACGTGTCCTATAAATATACCTTGGCAGTGAATCCATTTGCAAGCACAGCATACTAGACAATTAAGGGCAATTTTTCAAATGTGTTCTCTGAAATTTTAATGCACTGTTGCTTGCCTGGTTTTCATAGGAACACTCATGTTCTCATGTTGAGTTGCATGTGAAAGCTGGCACGCAACCATTCCTTGTGTAATTTCAGAGGCTGTGAAGAAAGATTTTCGAAAATTGAACCTGATGGTTGCCATTCTAATGCAGAGATAAAACATTTTTTCTTTACCTTGAATCTTACAGGGTTTTCACGAGCTTCGAGTGAAAATAAGTGTTCATTCCTCTAAGCAATTTTGCAAGATGTTTGTGGTAAATTACCCACAAGTTGTAAGAAGGTTCATCTGATAGCTGGAGACCCTTTAAGTGTCTATTAGAAAACTATAGTCATGAAAGACTTTCTTATTGATTGCAACCATTATTAAGTCAACTGGCCTGAGACAGAGAATAAATATGCATTATACCTCTTGAGAAAACAAGTTTCACAATTATACAGATTTTATTAGATAAACAAGATTTTTAACAGCTTGTATGGTCAGTTTCTCTTTGGAGAGGCTTGTCCAGCTTGGAATCATTACAAGAGCTAGCAGCAGCTCTCTGTATTGCATGATTCATCTGTCCCTATAGATAACCCTATATATCACTGCAGAGTGTGCTGATTAGAAGGGATGTTACTAGGACCCAGAGGCCTAAATTGCTGCTTAAACCTGCATTAACATTTCACATTTATTAACTCAACATACAAACGATTGATCTGAAAATAAAATTAGTGGTTGCTCTGGCATAGTAGTGAAGAATAGCTCTTTGTAATGGAAGAAATTCTCATTCTTGATTGCATAACAGTAACCATTAAATTTCCTTATTATAAAGGCATCTAATTAGCAAAGATTTTCATTTTTTCCCAATACCACAGGGGGCCAATCACTATTCTGAGCACATATCACTTAGGTGCATAAAAATTTGCATTGTGCTGTTCGTTTTTCTTTTGAGAGAATGCCTGCAAATATAATAAAATATAGATATGATGCTAGTATTTTCTATGTAAAATTAAAATTCGGTTCAGCAGAAAGCATGCAGAAAGGAAACGTATTTGAAGGTTCTGTTTCTTCTCTGTCTTCTTGTGTTTCATCACTCCCTGAAAACTTTGTGGTGGATATTTTACCAAAAAAAGAAAATGGTTTTGTTGTTTGATCTAAAATTCTCCTGCAAAACACACATGCCCAGTTCCTCTGTTGATAGGAAATATTGGTATCCTGACTGTGTCCTAAACATTTTTATTTGAATGGAGATCAGTGGCAATCCTCAGAAGAGAGTCTTTCTGACATGTTAACAATGCCTCCAACGTAGTATCTGCAATTTTGAAAGTGTGGGACCATTTGGGATGTTAGGATTTTTTGGTCGAGGGTGGGGAGTCCCAGTAATGTACACTTTTCTGTCTTTGTAACTATATTAAATTTGTATAAAGCAAGTGAAACTGAATTTGCAATGCTTATATGAGGATGGAATATGCATCATAGTCAGAAGGTATTAGTTTTAGGTCTTTATGGAATGGCTGAATGGAATGAAACAGCTTGGTGAACACAAGCAAAAATTCCTAATTATTTTGATGGGAGAAAAGGGGAAGGAGAAGAAGGAAAAATACAATTTAGCCTGTACATTATTCTTTCAGTTATGGTTTTCAAAGGCTGAAATAGATGCACAGAGCCATAATCCTGCCTGTTGCTCTCTGCAACTGCATTGATCTCAAATAAGAGTTCACCACTATTTGGAATCAGAAAAAAGTTAAAGTCATCACAACTAAATATTTCCTTTCCCAACTAGAACTGCTGATTCGACTGTAACCCAGCTACTGGAGACAGCATTTGAAAGTTGGTTTCAACTCCTTATAGACAGCCTCTGGATGATCTCTTGCTGCTTGTGTATTTCTTACTGTTTCTGGCCTCTCTTTGGAGAGCTGTGGAAATGCAAGTTTTCTCTCCATGTTTTTATGTAGCAAACTCATACCCAAAATAAAGAAAGGGTCAAACTGGTGGTTAGATATATTGTCTTTCATTCCATGGCTTCTTATAAAAGTGCAGCTAAAACAGCTGTGGTGGAATCAGACTGCCAAGAATGCCTTATAACACAAGGGTATACCCAACTGGTTTATATAGCCTTAATTCAAGCAGCAAAACTAATGATAATGATATGTTACAGTATTATTATGCCAGGAATGTATGAAATCAAGAGAGAACATTTCATTTTAAACTTTGCTGATTTTTCACATTTGCTTAGCATTTTCTCTAATGATTTCTTGTAGTGTTTTTATGCCACCTCAGATAAAATGCCATCATACATGATATTTGCACCATTAGGCACAAAGTAAGTGTTAGTTGTGATTAGAGGCAATGCTGTGAAGCATTAAAAAATGTAAAGGAAATGGTTTTCAAGCATAGTCTCAAAAGCTGTGAAGCTTGAGTGTTATTTGCTTTCACCATGCCAGCTGGGTGATGTTCTGCATTTCAACAAAGCTAGCTACCATTTCCAAACAGACCCATACAAGATTTTCAGCATTCATATTTGAGTGAGAGGTCCAGTAAAAAACACATTCACACAGAAATGCAGAGAGCAGAAATCCAATGAACCTATCTAGAGGGAATTAAGTGAAACAAAACACAGTGGTTACAATTAATCATCAGTGAACATGGTCACAATGTCACAATGACATTCTTTTCAAGGAAAGGAAACCATTTTTTGTCATAAGCTGCATCTTGTCAAACAACACCTCTAATATTTGGTTTTTATTATGACTCGTGTTTTTGTGGAGCATAAAAGTGATTTTGACTTGCTGCATAGATAAAGGGTGAATAATGTAATTAGGTTGAATTAATAAAACTCATGCTCTTGCACTATTCACATGTCAGTATGGGAATTTTCCTAAGCTATTTCCTAATGCTGAAATCTAATAGAGTTCCACAGGATTAAGCCTCTACAATTATTCCGTTCATCCTATGACTTGTGAAGAAAGAACAAGACTATTTCTGAGTTGTGTGAACTGTTATTTCAGCATTTGGCTACGTCAGTTAGAGTGCAGTAAGAAAAACACCTGAAAGAAATGATGGAACAAGCTAAGATCAGCTGAAATCTAGTCCTTTGGTGTACGTGTAGTCCAGACTTTTTCATGTTCTAGTCCCATATAAATGACTATAATTTTTTTCTTAGAGTTTTCTTAATTTATTTACCCACAAAAGCTGACCTAAGGTCCAGAATCTGATTTTCTTTGCAACACTACAGTGACTCTTTTTAACCATCAGAGACATAAAAAGCATTCAGATGATTTATTGGAGTGGATCTTGCTGCCAGCATCCACCCTGGTGTGAATGATATGCATGATTCCATTGCATTTCATGAGCATTAACCCAACGGCACTCAAAGATGGAAAAGAAAGATGTTGCTTGTGTAAAATTTTTAAGGTCTCATGTATCCACACTCTCTTTGTATGAGATTCGCCATAACTTCTTATCTGCTCTTTAATTTTGATATCGATCATTTAAACAAAAAAAATCTGCTAGTTCAGAAAATAAGGTCACTTTCTGATGAAAATTATTGTTTATCCTCAAAACTAAGGTGATTTCATAAAGCAGGATTGAAATCTTGACTTAGACCAACACAAAATAAGTGCACCCATGTTAAAATCTTCTCACATAATGGCTGAGGTTCGAAGGCACAGCTCCCTGCTCAAGCAGGGCCACTCACAGCCACTTGCCCAGAGCCATGTTCAGACAGCTTTCTAATATCTCCGAGG